>NW_006284843.1:3945360-3985606 GCF_000327345.1 Myotis davidii
GCCCCCACCCCCTGATGGGCCCTGATCTGTGTGTGACGTGGTAGAGCCATAACCTCCCCATCGTCCCTGCCCTGAGTGTGAGAGTGGCGGCACCCCAACCCCTTGATCGGCCCTGCTCTGTGGGTGATAGAGGGTGGTGCCCCAACCCCCTGATCTGCCCTGCTTTGTGCATGACAGGGGGCAGCGCCCCAACTCCCCAATCAGCCCTGCTCTGAGCCCGACCAGGGACTGCACCTAGGGATTGGGCCTGCCCTCTGCCACCCGGGAGCAGGCCTCAGCCAGCAGGTCGTTATCTCCCAAGGGGTCCCAGACTGCGAGAGGGCACAGGCTGGGCTGAGGGACCTCCCCCCCCCTTTCCCCGAGTGCACAAATTTTTGTGCACCGGGCCTCTAGTATATAATAAATTACATGTTTCATGTACTCACAACTGTAAACCTATTTTGCCCCACCTGTATATATATTATTTATACTTAATTCTCTAATTTGTCAAGGAAGTAGCATCATAATACAGAACTACTAGTATATTGAATTTGTGGTGTTACAAGGAAAAAAACATTAATCTTCTGTCATTATAAAACTTTTTTTCCTCACCTAGGACAAAATTACTTTTGTGGTAACTAGCTGGTTTATAATGGGGCACTGACAGTATCAGATTGAGGGAAAAGGTGTGAGAATACCAACTGGATAAGTTAGAGCTGGAAGTTAACACAGTAGGATAAAAAATGCAAGCAAAGTCCATTCAGCATGGCTCAGTGGTTGAGTGTCAACCTGTGAACCAGGGGGTCATGGTTTGATTCCCAGTCAGTACATGCCTGGATTGTGGGCTCAATCTCCAATAGGAGCATGTAGGAGGCAGCAGATTGATGTTTCTATCTCTCCCTCTCCCTTCCTCTCTGGGGGAAAAAAAAAAAAGAAAAGAGCTAAGCAACAGTGTGGTGCTTTATAGGGTGTTTTAGGGACTTTTTGGTCAGTCACTTGTATGTTATTTCATTAGTGACTACTTTGAACTTTCTGCCAGTGGATTTTTATATTCCTTCAGTGTAAGTATCAGCCACCTAAGGCACATTAGCCATAATTGGCCCAGATACTGATTTTTTCAGAGACACACTGTTTATTGCTATCAAGTAACTCCCCCAAAATTTTTAAAAAGGCAAGTTTTTGTTGTTCAATTTCAGTTTACATTTAATATTATTTTGTATTAGTTTTAGGTGTACAAGGTAGTGGTTAGACAATCATATACTTTACAATGTTCCCCTGATATTTCCAGTACCCACCACCATACATAGTTAAAAGCGAGTCTTTTGTTTTTTTTAATATATTTCCTCACCTCCCTTTGTTTACAAACTCACAAGCTCATACCAATAGCTAGCTCCCCAACTCCACTTGTTCTTCCCCAGAGGACTCCATACTTAAGAATTACCTCTACTTTTCCTTTTCATACCTCTCAATCTTCCCACCTTGATTAGAAAAAAAAAAAAATCTGTACAATTCCCTTGCATGAAGATACATTTTAGCTGGGTAACATAGGAAGACAATATGGTTTATTTAATTACTTGTAATCTAGTTAGTTTATTCTTAAATAGGATAGTAGTTTAAAGATGTTTATAGATGAATCTATTGTTTATTTATTTCTGGATCTCTACTTGATGTTTTTGAGAGAAAAACAGCTTGGGACTCTTTGTCTTCTGTTACGAGCCAATAAAACTATTCTATCAGCTGTCATTCCTTAAGAATCTGAGTTTCTATTAGGGCAGGATAAAATTGTCAAATGCTTATTGTTTACAATATAAACAGAACATGTTTTTGACCAAGAGTATGAGAGAAGGTCCTACAGGAAAGATGGATTTGCTGAATTTACTCAAAATAGTGTCTTGTCGGTTTTCCCCTATTATTTGTGTGTGTGTGTATATATATATTGTGTATTTATATATATATATATATATAAATACGTCTGTGAATCATGTCATAAGAAATTTCCTAAAATGTAAAGTTAGAATTGACAGAAAATTATTGAATTACCACTATTTTTTGTTTATTTGTTTTTTTTCAGCCTCCACAGCTTCACGTTTAAGTCCAGTAATGAGAAGAAAAATATCTTTAAATACATATACACCTGCAAAGATCCTCCCAACGCCACCAACTACCTTAAAGAGTTCTAAAGCAAGCAGCAAACCAGGTTAGGCGTATGTGTGAATTTATAAATTCTGTATAGCAACTAGCTAGCTTTTTAATTTTAAGTGGGATCATTACACTCTAAGAATTTAATTGATCCTAACAGTTAAAAATCGTACTGTAGCTCTGGTTGGTGTGGCTCAGTTGATTGGGCATTGTCCTATGCACCAAAAGGATGCTGGTTCAATTCCAGGTCTGGGCACGTCCCTGGTAGGGGCCATGCTGGAGGCAGCTGATCAATGTTTCTCTCTCATCGATGTTTCTAGCTCTCTATCCCTCTCCCTTCCTCTCTGCAGAAAATCAATAAAATATATAAATAAATAAATAAAAAATATATTCTATACACATACATTTTTCCAAACTAATTTATGGACTGTCTTCCTTTGGTTTTTCTGTTAAGCTTAGGCACCATTTTATATGAAAGGGTGTTTTAGGAGGAGGTGGGGGGGCAGTTAATAACTCTTGTTATTGTTCACTTTTACCTGTTATTTTCATTCTACTGTCAAACCCATCTACTAAATTTTTATCTCAGATATTCTTTAATTTTAGACATTTTTTTTATTCTTTATAGTTTCTCTTCAGAGATTTTCTATATTTTTTTCATTGTAAGCATATTTTCCTTTGTTCTTAAACATAGTTAAAATAGTTGCTTTCAAATTTTTGTCTGTTAATGTACTGACCTCAGAATTAGTCTCTGTGAATTTACCCATTGTCAAGGAGGAGGATGTTTTCCTGTTTTTTTCATACATTGAATAATCTTGGATTATATCTTAGACATTATGAATGATATATTATAGAAATTTTGGGCTCTATTATTTCTGTTATGTTCCTCCAAAGAGTAGTGGATTTTGGTTTTTCTAAAGCGAAGAGTTAACTTTGACCTCAAGTTGCAAAACTCTACCCCTGGAAGTGGCTGACAGCTCCACTGTCACTCACTTTTTTAGGCCTTCGCTGGGATTCCTGGAGCTTGCTCTTCTCATGCCATAGATTTAGTCGGTTCATACAAAGAATTCGAGGCTCTCTGACTTTCCAGCAGCTATAGTTTCCCAATACTCGTCTTCTGGTTCTTTATGCTAGTATGCAAGTTTTATGTTGGAGTGTTAGCCATTTTACATGGTGCACACTGGATCCTGTCCTTGGGCCAAAAGCTTTTAAAAAGGGGGTTGGGAGTTAGGGGTGGGTTTGGGGGAGATAACCATCTCACGATGTTCACTTCTTTCAAGTGTTGATTTTTTTCCAGTATGTGCCTGCCTTTGTTCACTCTTCAGTGTCTTCAGGTAGTTGTTTTCATACTTTATTCAGAGTTAATACTTGTTACGTGCAGGAACATTGGTCTGACATGAGCTTACCCATTTATATAGAAGTGCAACTCAGCTTAGAATTGCTTTTTGATAACTCATTAGAGTATGATGTTGGTTTGCATGTAGAAGGATGAGTCCTAAGCCAATAAATTTTCTAGTTTTCTAGCCTTTTAGCTTTTTAAATAGGGACGAGATAGGAGATATAGGAGAAAGTAGATGTTTATAGGGAAAATGATGAATTCAGTTTTAAATATGTTAAGTTTTTGTTTCCTGTTAGATATCTATATAGAAATTTCTAGTAGGATATATAGATCTTAAGGTAAGGGGAAAGGCCTGGGCCAGAATTATGAATTTGAGTGTTGTAAGCACAATAGACGGCAGTTAAAAATGATGGAATAAATTAGTTTCCCAGGAAGAATGTAGTGTAAAAAGAAGAATGTGTTTGGTGAATGCAGCCCATTGACATTACTTTTCTGTATTAGTGTTGAATTCTAAAAAGTTAAAAATACTCTATTAAATGTTTGCAATGTTTCATTTACATTATAATTACAACATAAAGTGTATTATTTTGTCACTTATAAATCTTATTTAAACTTTGATTGCTTGTGAAAATCTAAGCAATAGTTTTTTTCTTTTTTTGTTTAGCTACCAGCGGACCTTCTAGTGCAGTTGTTCCTAATACCTCAACCCGAAAAAAGATTATGAGTAGCAAAACAGAAGTGCATGAACACAAAAAAACCACTGGGAAGAAGAAATAAAATCTTCTTAGCCGGAGCTAGAAATCCTTATACTTACAAAAATCACCTGTTCATTAGAAAAAAACGTTGATAAGCCTTGGCTAAAAACTGTCAAAGCAAGTAATTTATGTTTCTTCTTATACATCTCTGTATTCATTTAAACATATGTTAAATCTAGAGAATTCTCTGTATAGTTTCAGGTAAGAAACCTTTTCCATGATCTGGAAATGTTTAAAACCATGTTTATTAGCATTTTATGAGTAGCAAAACTTAAAGTGATAGAGATCTGTCGTTCTGAATATGATGTTTACTGTATGCCCATGGGAAGAAAAGGAACATGAACACCCAGCTGGCCAGTACCAGTGTGGCTCCAGTAATGCTGTTTAATGAAGAACCTGTGAAGTGGCCTCTGTACTCACTTTCAGTATCATGGGTTGCATCTCGGCTCTAAAACCTGTAGCTTGGGTTGAAATTTGATGGTCAGGATTACATACTTGAGGCTTTAAAAAAGTACATTTCCAAAGAGATATTGACCATTTAGATTACAAACTTTTCCCCCCAGTTGTTACAATTACATATATGCTGCAATATTTAATAACTGGAGTTATAGGATATGGGTTATTTTTTTCAATATGTGCTTTGAAATTTTTTTATTCTGTGTTGTTTAAAATATTACAGATACAGCTGAGATATCTACACCTTTATGTGCATAAATTTGTATATTAATTTGTAGAAAATATTTTCTTTATATATTTTCTTATCATAAGGTGCTTTTGTTCATCAGGAAAATTTTGTTCCACAAATTGGCAAGAAAGTCATCCTTAGAGTTACTTTTTAAGAGATATAGGTGACAAGTTTATAAATGTAACATTTATTTTCAGTTCTCTTTAGATCTAAGGAACTCAGTTCAGAAATAGAAATCATCAATGTGAGAAGACTATCTGAATTCTATAGTTAGTACAGATTATACATAGCACCTACTTTTACTCCATCCTTATCTCTGGTTTATCAATTGATTTCACTAAGAAAGCTTGAAGATTGAGGATTTGAAATAAATGCTTTTTTTCAAGTGATTAGATTTTAAAGGGAAATGAAGATGTGTTGTGATTTCATCTATGATGTGAAAAAAATATTATCCTTGGTGCTTTTTTTCCTTTGCACAAAGAATTAATTATATGCCACTTATAATGACTTAAACTGAAAACCAAACAATACAACCTGATAAGAATTCCATGCGTTGTCAGTCAGGTGACTTAAACTGCTAAAGCATTAGCTTGAAATTTATAGTTAAAAAATTATTGAATTCTCATATGAATACAACTATTAGAGTTCTTCAAAAGAGACTCTACTAACCTTAAATCATATATGAACTGACTTTTAGAAAATAATCATATTATGTGTTTTAAAAGGTACCAGATGTGAAATCACAAATATATACAATTATGTAAGTTCATATACTTCACATGAATGTAAATGTATTATACAGAGACATGCCTTGTAAACAGTTGAATGTATCTAAGCTTTTTGTATGTGAAAATGTGGTTAATGTGCTCATAGTGGGAGTTAGGAACCTACTTTTATTTTTTAAGTGAATTAAAATATTTTATTTCCAGAATCAGAGAGTGACTTAAATGGCAAATTATTATTTGTTTCTACATCCACCCATCCTCCTCCCCCTGTAATCACCACACTGTTGTCCTGCCCATGAGTTCTTTCTCTTTTTTTTTCTTTTTTGTTCAACAATAACCCCCACCCACACCCCGCACCAGAGCTGTTTGCTGTCTGTCTATGAGTCTGTTTCTGTTGTGCTTATTAGTCCAATTTATTCATTAAATTCCACGTATGAATGAAATTCTATGCTACTTTCACTTCAGTGTGATAGGGCCAATCTGTGTGGCTGTCTGTCTACTTCTGAATGAGTAACATTCTCCAGGAGAATGTTGGTTGTGGAGATGGCACTGGGGTCATGTTCCCCCAAAGCTTCAGCACTCTTGATATTTGGAACCAGATCATTCTTCATTGTGGGAGGATGTCCTGCACGTTGTGAATGTTGAGCAGTATCCCTGTGCCAAGCTGCAAGGATTGAGGTCATCAGTTAAGACAGTGAGCCAGAGTGAAAACAGCAAGTCTTTATTCACTCACTGTGATAATCTCAGCAAGAGGCCAAAAAGAAATGTAGTGCTGGCTCCTCGTGCCATTTTCTGTCATGGATGGCACTAGGCAAGGTCAGTCAAATGGCATGTGGTGCAGGTGGAGGAAACTCTCACTGCTGACGAGCACTGAACAAAAGGTTCCTGCCATTTTATGAACCCAGGAAACGGGGCGGGAGGAGGGGGACGGGTTAGGAGTGGAAAACACTGAAGTTTGAGTGGAATCTCAGTGAAGACAGCTAAAATGTGTCTCAGTCAAGGTCTCCTGATCAGGAGGCCTTTGGAGTTGCCTGGGCTAGGAACACATGCTGGCTCAGGGGGGCCTGACTGCTTGACTACAACTCTCTTGGAAGACGGGGTAGAGAGCTTTATTCTATGAAGCCTGCCAGGCCAACACCTTTGTAACTGCCTGTGGTAAGGCCTGAAAGATCACTCAGGATTTTGGTCTGGAGCAAGTCTCATTCTACATCTCAGCTGCAAAACCTGTAGTGTGGGTTGAAATTTGATGGTTTGTGTGTCAGTAGCATCACCCTAAACTGTGAGAATCAGAAATGGCCCAGACATTACATTATGTCTCCTGGGGGGCAGAATCACACCCAGTTAAGAACCACTGCCGTAAAGCACAAGATTGTGTGAAGAAAGGATGGATATATGCCCCAAGTTAGGGTTCAGATAGAAAGGGTGGGAGAGATGGATAACATGAATAATCAACAATGTATACATACATATTTTACCTATGTTTGCTATAGTTATCTCTTCCACTAGTGGTTTTCTTAACTATAATTTTGAATTACATTTTAATTTTTTAGATGCTGTTGACTCCTTACTAATTGAGCAATGTCCAATTAGTATAATTAATGCTTTCTTCTGCCTTCATTGTAGTTTTATTTGATTGTATTATTTCTTTGGTTATTCTTATGTTTAACTTTGTGCCTATAAATATGTTTATACCTTTATTATGTGCTTAGCAATTTAAATGCTATATTTTGAATCCCTGCTTAATCGAGATGAAAATCATTCCACTTTATCTCCTCTTTGCCTCCTAATTTATTTCTGTGATGGCTTTATTTTTTCTTTTCCCTTTCTTTGTTGAACTCTGTTAGTTCATATTTCATTTCCTATGGTTGTTTTGCCATGGTAGTTCTGATCACCTATATCTGTCTCTGTATGAACTATTTGTTCCCTTAAGTTCTTTGAGTTATGACAGTATATTTGGTCACATATTTCATGTGCTCAGTGGACTCATTTTTTTTCTTTTGAATGGTTTTAGCTGCTATTGTTTCTCCTGCTTCTTTCCTCCTTTTCTTGGAGCGTTTTTGTATAAGTGCTATGCAGTTTCATTCTCCATTATTACTTATCTGTAAATGAGACAAGTTTCCTTCTGGCTCACCTATTTGATATAAACATATATGATGGGTAGGTCAGCACTTTGGGCTAACAGTTCTTTCAGAGTTATAGTGAGCTGCCTGTGATGGGATTGTGGGTCTGAGGGAACTGTTTTAGCCTTTTATCCTCTCACCTTTGGAGTCTTTTCTCCCCTCCCTCTTCTCTCCAGGCTGCTGCTTATGTGTCTGCATTTGCTCCTTTGTCTTGGCCTCTCCTGCTCCTCCCTTAGTACCAGGCAATATCCAGAAAGCCCCCTACTGCTGGCACTTGCCCATCTCCATTGTCTCAGGCAAAGAATTGGTTTGCCCCTCAGATTATGCCATTGATTTTAGAGTCTTGTTCTAATGACTGAGATCTGAAACTAAACATTCTCTTCAGGCATCTTCCTGTCTGACCTTTCCTCCCTTTGTTGCCTCTTTCTCATATGTTGTGGTTAAGGTTACAAGTGTCTTCTAATTTTGTTGAAGACAATATATATTGGTTTTATATATGGGGTTAATTTTTGTTGGGAAGTGATTTCTCCTTTGTTTTTAAACTGGGCATTACATCTTTTGTTACTGTAACAAGAAGAAAAAGGAGGAAGAGGGAAAGGAGAAGCCTATGTCTTTCCATTACAGTTATATTTTTTAAAAGAAGTTAATAATGCCAGTCCTGCCTATAGTAACATGTTGTCAGGATCAAATAGAATTTGGAAACGATAAAGAGAAGGACATATTTGAAGCATTTTGTGTATTCTTTTGTTTTAATAGAGTTGTATGTAGTTCAAGTATCAGCCAGGCCTGTTTTCAGTGGTATCTCAACATCTTTGCAGTCAAGGATGTTCTAGACAGCTCTCGATACTCTTTTAAGGTTGCTCTTGTTGTCACAGGAACAGCCTGCCTAGTAACGACTGGGCAAACAAACAAACAAAATACCCCACGGTTACTGGCATCTTTCCCTTTTAAAGAATCTTTAAAATGAAACAATACAGTAATTTGTAAAGAAGAGTTTTAAGAAAACACAACAATATTTAACAGTAAAATCAGGTCTGCACACCCACCCATCCACCTCATTGTGTGCGGTGTGAATGACACAGTTGTGTGTTAATGGCTGTACAGTTTAGACACCCATTTTAAAGAACTGATAAGGATGGATCTCCATGAGGAAAGAAGGCTCTTTCTTTAGCATTCTACATAAGGTGCTTTAAGAGCACTTGATATTTGGAAGGATGTTTTGTTTTTTTTAAAGAAAATAACTATGTGCCTTCTGAAAGTGGTTTTGCTACTTTAAAAAAAAAAACACAGATTTTTCTCAAGCTAGTCAATGCCACTAGCAGTGATAAAGATGGATGGACGGATAGATAGATAAAAGAGAAAGTGAAGGAGAAGGGAGACAGAATAAAGAACATAGGCTCTATTATTACTAAAAAATAATAATAATAATTGCTGATGTGAAGGAATTGGAAGCCAAATAATTAAAGAATGCCTCTTTCACTACACATAGGAATGCTAATTTGTCCTATAATGCCTGGCTCAAAATTGATGACAATAAAATGAGACCTGGGAGCCTCATTATAATCTACCACAATTTTGTATAACTGATTCTTCATTGGCTATTTAGGAACATGTTTGACAGTCTCATATTCCATATCTCCTCCCAGTGGGAAAAGCCACAAAGAGAGAACAAACACATAATAGTCCTCATATTGGAAGGGAACAGAGTCTGCTCCACCAGGAGAAATGTAATCAACTTTTTAAAGATGAATATAGAATAACGTCTAATAAATAGACCGCTCCAGGGAAACATGGAGTCATTTCAGAAGCCCTATAAGAAATAGTAGCCCTGACTGGTTTGGCTCAGTGGATAGAGTGTTGGTCTGTGGACTGAAGGGTCCCAGGTTCGATTCCCGTCAAGGGTATGTACCTTGGTTGCAGGCACATCCCCAGTAGGGGGTGTGTAGGAGGCAGCTGGTCGATGTTTCTCTCATTGATGTTTCTAACTCTCTATTCCTCTCCCTTCTTCTCTGTAAAAATCAATAAAATATATATTTTTTTAAAAAACGGTAAATATCCAGCTTGGAATCACGTGACTAAGATGCCACCACATGCTCATTAACAGCCTGGGCAAGACCATAGAGCACTACACAGGTGGATGCTTTAATTCCATCTTGGGCAAATTCCATCATAAAACCAGATGTGTGCATGTAATAACATATATTGAGCTTTCTGGTTATGATGGTTTTCTCTACACTTTTCAAAGCCTCTTCAGGAAAGACCAAGGTCATTGCTATAGCAGGTATATGTAAGGGTCCAAGAAAAAGGAAACCTGAGTTTGAATCTCAGTTCTGCTACTGGGAGACTGCACTGCTCCAGACTTTGGTAGGCCCTAGTTTCCTTACCTCTGCCATCTACAGGCCACTTCATTCCAAAACCTGACTGAACTTGTGTTTCCTTCTCTTCCTCAGAATTCTAGATCCTTAACCATTCCTTCTATCACCAGCTCCTTCCTTCGTCATAGGTAAGTATTTTCTGAACACTAATTGGGTAGATAGCATAACTTGACAAAAGAGTTAGTGGACTGATTCCCGTTACTACTCCCTCTTACTCCCCAGGGGACTTTTGAGGAATTTACAGTTAATACAATTAATGCTACAATATTTATTATAATAATTTTGAGAATTATCAATCTGAGAATATGTAATGGCCTCTTTCTGTTACCCAGAATGCATTTAGTTCTGCATATTAGTTGATATTGTAAATGCAAACTATTTTTCATATTAGTCTAAATAAATGAAATATTATAAAACTGCTTTTATAACAAAAATATATACTCAACATCAGTCTGGGTAGTTTAGTCTGATAGATTTGAGTAAAAGCAGTTGACTGTGGGGACATTTTTGTGTGTATAGAATATGATTCATATTCCTACTACATGTGCATTATTACCCTTGTCTGATTAGCTGTTTAAACTGATATCTGTAAAATTAATTTGTAAAATTTTCTGGGTTCTCACCTCTCAATCTATAACGTTATGAGTCTAAGAAAGGCTTTTTTCTTGTTACTTTTTGCCCTCTGTATTCTGACTAATGCTGCAACTACAGGTAAGTATCTATCTTGCTCTATGAGGAAGAATAGATCTGATATAATGTTATTATAAAACCAGGTTATAACTCACTTTCACCAAAAAAAAAAAAAAAATCATCCCAGAAAACTTGACTGACCCACAAGAATCAGATGACCTCATATTACTGGGTTGGGCCAGGAGGGTGCTACATAAGCAGAAAAGCTGTTTGCCTATAAGGTGTGAGAATTTGGGAGGAATTTTTCTGCTCAAAATATCTCACCTCCTTGCTAGATCTAGTGTCTGAAATGTCAACACGAGATCCTATAAAGTGTGTGTGGGGGGCGAGGTGGGGGGGTCATTAAAAACCTTGGTGAACTCCTTGTCAGAATGCGTAGATGGCCCCTTTTTAATGCAAATGCCCTTGGAAGGCTTACCTCACTAATCCAGCCATTAACCCTATAATTAATCAAATGCTTTTCTCACAGTCCTCAGAGAACAGGCATTCCTTCACTAAATGTGTGCTGAGTGCTGATCCTAAAGCAGTTACTGTGCTAAACCCTGGGGATACAAATATAAAAAGTCCTGTTTCCATCCCACAAGAAATTTACTGGCTAGTAGGGATCAAGTGCTCTAAAGCAATCATAGAATCCATGGCAAAATGACCGAGTAACTTCCAATGCCAAACACTTAAAAAGTCTAGATAAAATATTTAGTTTGGAAATACATGTAACAGCTTCAAAGCAAGAAATTAAAACCAGAAGTTAACACAAATGTAGAAGGAATCAACAGCTAAATCAGGCTTGAAGTCCTTCTGTCCAAGGGATGCAAAGGGTACCTCAATCCCGGATTTTTCAGAGCCGATTTATTTGCTTAACATGAGCTATAGCTAATGGGACTCTTGGGGAGGCATAACAGGAGCTGAGGTTGCAGACTACGCACATGGCGAGTTGCTGGAGCTGGGCTCCATTCATAAGGGAGAGAGCCCCCATCCCTGACATTGCTAAGAATTATACCAGTACCGTGGAATATTTGTCAGACATTTAAAGCATTCCAAACGCAGTCTCAAATGCTTCAATGGGTATCATGAACCAAGCTAGTAAATGAGATTGAATAGTAATAAAAGGATCACTCAAAAATGATTAAAGTTTACTAGATTTACAAATGGAAAATAATGTTATCTTTGAATCAACTTAAATGCTTAGGAATTTTGAATTTGTTAGCTTTACTAAATTGAGCATTTTAAAAACCAAAGTGCCCTGTGAGGTTTTGTGTGCCCCCAGGCTGCCCTGGAGGACATCAGGAAACCCACATTCAGAGCGTCCCCTGCCCTTGCGCTCCACCCTGGGCCGATTGCTCCCTGAACCTCCATCCCCTGCTTGCCTGTGTCAGCTCCAATTTTCCCAGATTCTATGCCCGTACCTTCCTCTGAATCACAGGGTAACACCGTCACACTCAGAGGACTCAGTGTTCTCTGAGGAGGGGAGAAGGGTGAGCATGTAAGGGGCTGGGTGAGAAATATATATTGAATAGAAAACCACTGGCTTTTCCCACGCCCCATCTGTCCTGCCTCCCACAGCACTGCAGGTCCCAAGTCTTCTTGCCTCTGCTGTGGCCAGTTTGCTTTGCTTTGGTTGTAGTTGCCTCTCTCTGCTCTTGAAATCCAGTGACACAATGCTGTGTGCTTTCTATGTTCTAAAAATGGTTGATACCTCTCATCTGATGTACTTTTCATTCATACTCTCTTTATGGTTTATTATTATCTTGTCACTTGAGAATAGCGTGGGAAGGAGGTATAGATAAGCTGCATGAGGTTAACTTTCACTAATGTGAAATCCCATCACTTTCACAATAAGTATAATATAGCCTATTAGTGAATCTACCATAATTTGTTGTAGAGCGCTTAAATCCCTTCTTTTCTTTTCCTGTCCACTTGCTTTCTTCTGATGAATTGTTTTTTTGCAGTAAATTAAAAGAAGTGACATTATGGGGTAAAAAGCCATAAAGGATACAGTGTGGGGTAGCAGAGTGTAGGCTTTGGTATACAGTTCAACCTCCTAATTCTGTGTGATAAGCATTTTTTTAAAATTAACCTGAGTTTCAATATCCAAATTCATACTGAGACATTTATTCCCCAAATCAAAATACTCTGCAACATAAATCAAGTCCAATAAAAGTAAATAAATAAAATTAAAAGTAGCTATAAATATGGATTAAAAATAAAAAGTAAATTAGTCCGTCTGGTGTTAACCTCCATAACCTGCTCTATAACCTCCATAGCACATTTTGTTTCACTAATTACCATTTTCTAACCTTAAAAAGACTCTGGTTTTGAAGTTTCTAGGTATCAAATCATTTCTAAGTTTTATCTAACTGCTCACACCCTCAAGGCTTTCTAGGTTAGGTATCTGAAGATTGAAAAGTGCTTTTTTCACCTAATTAGAGCTTAGCAAGTGCTATTATAATAAAAAGGAGCTCTCTCCCTCGGAGAAAAGATTTACATTTTTTTTGTAATCCATAGACGAAGTTATTATATCTTTCTGGAACCTTGCCAGCTTTTAGATAATGATATTAAACTATTGCTAATGGGAAGGTGGTTTCTTACCTCTTCGTCCTACTTGTATTACTAAAAAGTTGATTGCCAAAAGTGCACAGAATAGATTCCTAGAATTTGTTTCTGTTTTCAGTTTGCAGAGAATAGTGTACTACAAAATCTGTTTGGATTGACTCCTGACCAATTTTTCATTCTTGCTTCACTCTCCTCTGACTAAAGACAAACCATGAACTATGTCCTTGCGTATATATCTCACCTTCAATGACATCTTTCATAAAAAGAAGAGTGTAAGCAAAAGCAGAGTAGAGGATATCACAAAGGAACATAACACTATTTGGTTATATTTTTCTGAATGTTCTCAGAAATAAAATATACCCAAAAATGCTAAGCCTATTTATTATTCACATGGTTTTAAACAGCTGAAGTTCTAGTCAAGTCATTCAACTACAGGCCTTTCATTTGTATGGAGACATTCTTTTCAACTTCATCATAAATAATCTGGCCTCGGTCTTCAAAGAGCCCTGGAGGCTAGCAGTGCTGGTGTTATTCTTCTTGTTTGACAGAGAAGAAGGTTGACATTATGGAGTTTGCCGGAGGAAACACGGTAAGGCAGTGACAAAGCTAGAAAAGAAACTTGGGTATCCCAACGCCTGTGCATTATTTTTCCCAACGCCTATGCATTTTTGTCTCATGGAACCATCTCTCAAGGATTAGTTCTCTTCTCTCCCTGTTTATTACTTTAACTTTCTAACCTTGCTGAGGGGCTATAGTTCCCAGAATATATCATTGGGTTTTTATAATGAACATGTTGTTCCAAATTAGAAGTATTTTAGTTAGTGCACAGCAATTCTGGTAGCTTAATGGGTTTCAGAACTCTTCATTCAAGAAGGATAGCTCAATTTCATCTCTTATTTATCCAGCCTATGTCACAAATCTTTGTGGTGTAGTTATGGGAAGAGCACTGAATGACAATCGGGGAGGCCTGTCTGTCTTATCCTCCACTGCACATGACCCTGCGCAAACTGGCCACCCTGCTCGAACCTCAATTTCCTCGAGGTAAAACTGAGAATGACATCTACGTTCCTGCTGCACTGGGTGTGGTTTGTTGTTTTTATAAGCAACACTAACATGATATTCAGGAGAGCGCTTGGTAAATTGTAAAGCACACCACAAAGGTAAGATATTATTGTTTCCTCAATACACAGAACAGGTGAAGAGATACTTCTTAGGCTAATGTAAGAGAGAAAGTGAAAGGACATGTAAGATATTTCAGCCTTAGCTGCTGTTAAGATTTATTTGTTGGAATGAATGATACAAGTTGTTGACCTTTAGTAAAAATTTCCATTACGAAAGCAATACAAGGGTGGCAGTTTACAATAGGCTAGCAGTTTCTTTCCAAAGTACAAAAGTACACCAGTTAGAGAAGGTAAAATTCTTAATCTCCGGGGGTAAGAGTAATAGAGAGTCAGTTGTAGAATTAAATCCAAGTAAACTATAACTTGGTAGTTTATAAGTTGTTTTCAGACTTTTTACTTTGTTTCTGGGTTTTCAAATTCTCTTATCCATGAACAGCATTTTTGAAAGAAATAATTTATTAAACTCTGTGTGTACATAGTCACTCATGCAAGCAAGAATTAAATAGTTAGAGAAAAAGTGAATTGTTCAAAATTGTTTTTGACCTCTTATCACAAGCAGAGTTACCACTCATGGAAGACTCATGAAACTAAGACTGCAATCTGGTGCCCAGCCTGGACTACTCACCTGAAAGGCTTGACTGAAATGTGATATAATAGAAGTTTTAGGTTTATGTTTTATCTTCCACTTTGCTGGAGGGAGAAGGAGCAGAATGTACCAACTTAACACGCATCTGCGTGTGGACTGTATTTGTGGTTGTCCAGGGTCCCAGTGCTTCTGTCCCACTGTAGAAGGTCGCACCCCACCCCGGTCTGCCCTGACTTTGGAAATCCTTTTACTGTATAATTCCTAGATAAGGAATTTTTGATCAGCAAAAGTAGATAAAGAGGAGTGAATAGAAAAGAGGGGGGGAAGAGAATAATTCATTTTTCAAGTAAAAATAAGTACCTGAGAAAAAATTATTTCTCTCTCCAATTGCTAGATAACTTTTTTAAAATATATTTTTTATTTTTTTATTACAGTTGACATACAAAATTATGTTAGGTTCAGATGTACAGCATAGTGGTTAAACATCTCTGTACCTTACGAAGTCATCACCCAGGTCAGTCTAGAATCCAACTGACACAATATAGTAATTATAATATAATTAGCTACATTCTCTATGCATGCACTTCTTTTTGTTCTTTCAAGACCACATTCTTGCTTTAATCTTTGCTAAATTCTCATCCAAACTGCAGTCTGTCCACATGAAGAATTGGTAGTACCTAGGCCTATTTGAATGGTTGATAATAAGCTGTTCTTTTAGAGCAGTTATTAATACAGTTATTAATACAGATACTCTGGATGTTAGTAGCAATTACTTGGGGGGGGGAAGTTTAATGATTAATTGAATTCTGGAATAAGCTTAGATTAAAGTTAAATGGGCTTCATTAATGCAGGAGCCCTCACAGCCTTTAGGAATGATAACAAGTCTGTGATTATTCCAATATGGAATATAATAGACAGTGTTCCCCAAACGTATCCGACCATGACATCTTTTTCTCATGAAGGCATCTCTTGGGAAAGAAAGATAATTTAGGAATTGACATTAGGCTGGATCTGCGTAACAATCAGTGTTCTAGCCCTAGTGCTGCTATTATTAACTATGTGCCAGGAAATGTCACAAAAACCTTTCTGAGCCTCAATTTCCTCATCTGCAAATGAAAATAAGAATACTTAACTTCAAATAGGAATTACAAGAATTTTAAAAAGCTCTATGAAAGTGCCCTGTAAATTGCAAGGCATCTTAAAGGTATAAGGATGGTGAAAATAATGGGTACAGCATTAAAAGTACAGCACTAAGAAAGTTTAACCTCTTTTTTTTTAAATGTGCTCTGATGTTAGATTAATGATGTGTAATAATTATACTTCCTGATTCAGCAAAGGAGAGTTGTTCTCTTCCAAACTATTCAGATAGTGAAGTATTAACTTTAGGAGAAATCATTGAAAAGGAATGAGGCAAATGTTTTCATGTGGTTTATGCTCTTATAACATCATCACATGTGAATTCTTGCATAGTGCTTATTGAACTAGAGATGATAAATGTTAAAAAGTAGACTTCATTAGAGTTGGTGAAATGCCAGACTATAACTTTTCTCACTTGGATTAGGGGTCAAATACTAAGTAATGGGGGGGAGGGGATTATGTGAGTAAATAATAAAATGATTGTGAGTGTCATCCTTCTAGCATCAGCTAGATGAATAGTGGAGCTATTGATAACCCCATAAAATGACAATAAGCAGGCTGTAGAAAACTGAAGATGCAGAGGTCCTAAGACAGTTAGCATTACTGAAATAGTAGTTGGTTGATAATATTCCCTTATCAGCTGATTTGTGCCTGTCCCCCTAAATTCATATGCTGAAGTCCTAACCCTCAGTGCCTCAGTATGTGACTGTATTTGGAGATGGGGTCTTTAAAGAGGTAACTAAGGTAAAATTAGGTCATCGAGGTGGGCCCTAATCCGATATGACTGATGGTCTTAAAAGAAGAGGAGACACATGGATAGAAACCATGTAGAGCCCACGAGAAGAAACGCTGAGGACACAGTGAGGAGATAGCCATTTATAAGCCAAGGTGAGAGGCCTTAGAAGAAACCAAACTTGCTAGCACCTTGATCTTGTAAGAACAAAAGAAAAGTTATGGATAACTCTCTTCTGTATGCTTGTACCTGATTCATGTTTTAGACAAATCTACTCGCTTACATACCATTGCTTTCTAATAAAAGTTTATGTGGCTTACTCAGAAGTGGGATCCTGAATTTGAAAGTATTAATTGTTTTTACATTAGAATATAATAGTTAAAAATAAGATTTGTAGTTAGATAGACTGGGATTAACTTCTGGTCCTGCCACCGTATAAATTTATTGATAAAATTGGTATACAAATAGTTCCCGTTTTGTAGCTGTTGTGAAAATTAAATGAGTTAATGGATGCAAAGTTTAGAAACCCTAAGGGATGTTTAACTTGCAAGTCATATACCCAACACCAGATGGCAGTGTGGCCATCCAAGTTTAGGTCATTGTGTGATCACGTTGATGAGCCAGTATGACTATCTGAACCAACTTGTAGATTTCTAAGGGAAAAAGATTAATTTAAAACCTTTATGAAAGTGGTTATATACAAGGTCACAGAAATATACATAATAAGCTTTAATAAAACACATCTGTTTATGAATAATTGATTTATGTCACTAATTATTCAAGTTGTGCTCCATGGGTTACTTAGCTGAATAACCTTGGACAAGTTACTTACCTTTTCTAAGCCTCAGTTTTCTTTTTTTTTCCTTTTTTTAAATAAATTTTATTGATTTTTTACAGAGAGGAAGGGAGAGAGACAGTTAGAAACATCGATGAGAGAGAGACATCGATCAGCTGCCTCCTGCACATCTCCTACTGGGGATATGCCCGCAACCCAGGTACATGCCCTTGACTGGAATCGAACCTGGGACCTTTCAGTCCGCAGGCTGACGCTCTATCCACTGAGCCAAACCAGTTTCGGCTAAGCCTCGGTTTTCTTATCTGTAAAATAATACATGCATTTAACCAAGTTTTGTTGAGCTCCTACCATATGTCAAGCATTGTCCTAGGAGCTTGGGGTACAGCACTTAGGAAAGGACAGAAATCCTGCCTTCATGATGCTTATACTCTAAGTCAGTGATGGCGAACCTATGACAGGCGTGTCAGAGGTGACACGCAAACTCATTTTTATGGTTGATTTTTCTTTGTTAAATGGCATTTAAATATGTAAAATAAATATTAAAAACATAAGTCTTTGTTTTACTATGGTTGCAAATATCAAAAAATTTCTATATGTGACACGGCACCAGAGTTAAGTTAGGGTTTTTCAAAATGCCGACACGCCGAGCTCAAAAGGTTCACCAACACTGCTCTAAGTCACTAGAATCTAGTGGTTCTCAACCTTCTGGCCCTTTAAATACAGTTCCTCATGTTGTGACCCAACCATAAAATTATGTTCGTTGCTACTTCATAACTGTAATGTTGTTACTGTTATGAATCGTAATGCAAATATCTGACATGCAGGATGGTCTTAGGCAACCCCTGTGAAAGGGTCATTTGACCGCCAAAGGAGTCTCGACCCACAGGTTGAGAACCACGGAGAATAATCAGAAACCTTTTATTATTTAAAATCAGATACTGTTTCTTTACAGATGTTAAAGTGAGACTTTCTTCCTTGTCTTCATTGAATCTCCAAAGGCCGGAACAAAACAAGAGAATATAATAGTTAAGAA
Source organism: Myotis davidii (assembly GCF_000327345.1). Classification (NCBI taxonomy): domain Eukaryota; kingdom Metazoa; phylum Chordata; class Mammalia; order Chiroptera; family Vespertilionidae; genus Myotis; species Myotis davidii. The sequence continues at coordinate 3,964,121 of NW_006284843.1, forward strand.
TAAGATTCATAGCTAGATAGCCTGGGATCAACTCCTAGTACTGCCAATGTATACAAATAGTTCCTATTCTCTACAGTTTGTAGCAAGGTATTCGGCAGACCATTGAGGAAGTACCTGATAAACGAGTAGTCAAAAACTGCAAACCTCAGACCTATCTGAAGCATATATAGAGCTTGGATAGGTGGAAAGAAAGCACTGTATTTAAAGAGCATGTATTTGAAGAACATTGTTGGAGGACTGTGCATCTCCACCTTAGTGAAGAGTGGGTAATGTTTCTCGTCACCAAGTGATAAAGGGATCTTCAGGAGAATCATTGGGAGGGCTTGGCAGGAGTCCCCTGGATTTGAGGCACAGAAAGACGGAGTGAGAGGTGAAGGCTGCTTAGGCCTGAGGAGACAGAGCCGAGAGGAGAGAGGTGCACTGGAAACCAAGTCACTTCTCTAGCTGACCAGCAAAAAATTACAGGTGTTTCTCACGGGCCAGATGTGAACTCTGAGGAATCCCTATCGGGAAGGACAATGTGATATCCAATGTTACAAGAGAAACTGAGGCGCATTAACTTTTTCAAGAGTTGACTTGAGCAAACCGATTGGCATTGGGCGGTGCCAAACTGGAAGTGGGTAGAAGCTCTTTGTGGACAGGAGCTGGGGGAAAGACTGTTAGAAAACAGACCAGGAAGCAAAGCAAGAAAACCCTTTGGGAAAACCTAGTTGATTGCTTGTGGTTGGTTAGTCTTAAATTTCATTTTCTCCATATAAATGCATTTATAGGAATTGACTCTGGCTTAAATGATTCTGTTTGCTGACATGGGCTTCCAAGGCATTAGAGCCACCTCAGTGGAATGGCCTCCTTATTTAATTTCTGTAACACCATAACGAAGGTGGAGTGTCAGACAGATGCCCAGGACATGAGGGAGGGATGGTGACTACTTGGGGTGAGGCCCTGGCAGCATCTCAGTGTGAGGGCCCTGCAGCAGTGTCTTTGAGGAGCCCCACTAGAGAAAGAACCCACACTGGGGATCCACCATCCCAGGAGGGCCCAGGGGTTACATCTGTGCCAGCCAAGCAGTTTTCCTTCCCTTCCTCTCCCACCCTCACTCCGACTCTGACGTGAGTGTGGGAGGGGATGCCCACAGAAGACGAGTGGGAAGAAAACTGCCCGCCAGTTCCCCCTGCCCCAGACTCCCCGCTGGCACAGGGAAGGGACACCGCCTTGAAGGAGAATGTTAATCATGACACTGCACGGAACATAGTAGCTATTCAGATGAGACTCTTCATGTGCCTAGATGGGGTTAGAGCACTGACGTTATTATTAAGATTCTAAAAGTTATTATGGGATCTGCCTGAGAGTTAGCTCTCCAAGAAGAGAGGAAGCAGATCTAATGTATCGAAGGTGCTCGCAGTAGTAAATATTTTTTATTTTCATCACTCACCGCGATTCTTACAATCATCCCTTGTCATTTGTTGGACTCTAAGTCATACGGCGCTTTTACTGAAGACCGAAGGAAGGTTCTCAAGGACACCAAAGTAGTGTCCCGTGAGGAGTGGACCAAGCAGAACCCACATCCCGCCCCCCCCGAGTGGGGCTCTGCTCGCCGGGGCCCCCGGGCCGGGAACGTCTCCCACCTGAACGTCTGGTCCAGAGTTCCCAGTCCTCAGCACGGAGTCCTCCTGAGCTGTGGGTAGGACTGGGCGGTGGTGACCATGGCAACGAAGGCAGACGTGCCAGTCCACACAGCTCCTGGCCCTCCGTGAGTATTTGTGGAATGAGCGCATGCATGCCGTCCTCCTGCAAGATGCGGGGGTTGAATTCCTTCTGGGCTTTTGGTGGCGAACCAGTTCTGGTCACCAAAGCAAAAATGGTGCGATGTGAATGGTACTTTCAGGAAGAGTTCTGTCCCACAAGACGGGGGTGCGTTCACCACAGAGGCCTCTCAGCCAAGGCCGCAGGTTTCAGGGTATCCTTCCAGTTCACGGGAACGGGGAGAGGAAGTGCCAGGTTTCACTGGTCAAAGCAGCTGGGGAAATGCTGCCCTTCGTCCTCCCCGTCCAGGACACGCACATTAGCACCTTCTAGAGCCTTCAGAAAAAGCATACTTACGGCCTTTACGGGCGCTCAGAACCCCTTCCTCCCCGCACACCCGCTACCTCCCCTCCGACCAGTGTTCTACTTTGCACCAACCTGGATGCACAGGGTTGAGCCATTGTTCCCAACAGGCCCTGAGAAAAGGAACAACGTGTAAACCAGTAAACAAGCCATGATTCTGCCAAGTAGAAAGCAGGGCCGCAAGAAAGCAGGATTCATAGGATGGGAGAGGGGCAGGTGGATGAGGTGATGGAGGGTCCAGAAAGGACTGAAAATCCCTGTATCTGGAAGATGGGGAGACCAAAAGGGAGCAGGAGCCCAGCGGAGCAATGCGGTGTGTTTCATGGTTCAGTGTATGGCAGGATACAGAAATTGTGTGCTATGTCACCAAAGGGGACAAAAGACTGGAGGAAGACAGAAGTGCCGTAGCCTGGAAAGTAGAGTGAATTTTTTCTGTTTAATGAAGACTTCTATGCCACTCTCTATGTACTAGGCACTGTTCTGAACGTTACAAATATTAATTCATTAAATTTTCAAAGTAACTATAAGGTAGGTATTATTATCATCATCCTCATTTTACAGAGGAGGGAACTGAGGCACAAAGATATTTACTAACTTACTCAAGGTCCAGGAGTCAGGTCCAGAGCCTCTGTCTGCAGAGCTCTCTGCTGCCTCAGCGGATGCTGGAGGGGATTCGGAATCATTTTATAGCACAAACAACAATTGCAAATGTAAAGGAAAAACCTCCCCTCAGAAGTGGGAGAAATTTCTCTACTTTAATCAAAACTGACTGACATTAATGTTTATTCCTGTCATTTCTTGATATGACCTTTTATATACCCAAGATGAAACTAAAATTGATGGGAGGGATAGCACTCCAGGTAAGACAACTTAAATGATAAAACCTGTTACCTCGGCAATGTCGCCCCAGGGGCAGACTTACAGTTTTCATGAAAAATGTTAGGCAGAAGGTTTTGATGTCATTTCATGCATCATTTAATCAGATTTAACTCTAGAAACAGGGAGAGATGGAAAGCTATATTTTTCTTTTTTAAAAATATAACTCATATTTTGGTATGCAAGTAGAGATGATTTTGGGGGAAAAAAACCCACAAATTATAATTAAGAAAATACAAGTCACTCATAATTTCACTGCCCAAAGACAAGTACTTGATGTATTTGCTTCCCTTTTTTTATGTGAGGTCATTCTAAATACATTTTACATCTTACACATTTTACTTAACAGTATGTTGTAAACATCCCATATCTCAAAAAACTGTATAACTATCCTGTTTGTTCTGTCATCTTAAGTTTTTTAAATATTTTTTTGGTGCTGCCTCTGTTCTCTTTCAAGGAACACGGTTTCTTTGCTTTGTCTTCTGCAGTGATTTGTATAGTTCCCACTTTTTGTACTTGCATTGAACAAGTAGGTCTCTATGCAAATCAAGATTGAAACTGATTTTCTTTTACTCAGCTCACTTCAACAAATGAGATGTTTTCTAAGTTTCTATTTCTTCAAACCTGTCCTCTCCCACTTCCTGTTCTCTGTTAACATCATTTGGAGTTTAAACGATACTACTCTACTATACTATTCATATCATATTATGATATATAATATTATGTAATTATTAATAATATAGTAATATATAATTAAAGATGATTTAACATTTATCATTCTTGTGATCATATTTATAACATTTTTTCTTTTAATCTTTTTATTCAGAAATAATTTCTGACTTTTAAAATATTGCAAAAACAAATGGTATAAGAAAATACTCCCAGCCCTAGCCAGTTTGGCTCAGAGGGTAGAGTGTCAGACTATGGACTGAAGGGTCCCAGGTTTGATTCAAGGACACATGCCCGAGTAGCGGGCTCAATCCCCAATAGGGTGCATGCAGGAGGCAGCTGGTCAATGATTCTCTCTCATCATTGATGTTTCTATCTCTCTCTCCCTCTTCTTTCCTCTCTGAAATCAATAAAAATACTAAAGAAAACAAACTAAAAAACCACTCCTATTATAACCTTCACTCAGATTTACAAAATATTTCAATATATCTCCATCTATACTTCACCAAAGAGATGTATGGTCAGCAAAGCAGCACATGAAAAATGCATAACATTATTAGTCATTAGGGAAATGTATATTGATATATATGTCTGTATATATGTATAAATAGATATTTATACAGATACATTACACACAGAGAAATGTACAACTTTAAATACATCTAGAGGGATTAGATAGATATTTAGAAATATATTCATTGGTACCTATATGTCAGAGATTTCAATTTATTAACAAGATGCATATATAATTTTATTAACCAATGTAACCCCAATAAATTCAAGATATATATATGTATATTTTTTTATAAAAGAATTAAATTATGGTAGTTGCAAAATAGTCACAAGAATGTAGAATAAAGCATTTTGAATATAGTCAATAATATTATAATAGCTATGTACAGTGCTAGATTTATCAGGGTGATGAGTTCATAAGTTATATAAATGTCCAATCACTATGTTGGACATTTAATATTCTATGTCAACTATAATTGAAAAATAAAAAATTATTTTAAAAAAAGATGCTTAAAATACAGTTGGTGTTGAATAAACATTTTTAAAAATAAATCAATGAACAATATTGTATCACAAAATATTTATATAGTCATGTAAAGTCTTTTAATAAAAATAACTTATAATACTAAAAATCAGTTTGTTTTGATCCTGTAACTCTAAAAGTTGATATTATTTATTTACAAGCACCACTTTTAAATAGCTTCCAATTGAAGGCTAAATAAAATAAATGCTGTCCCAAAAGTATTTTAGCATTGAAGTTAGCATTATTTGTGTAACACTAATTAGAGATAGCTAAAGGGGAAGATAGTCATTCAATGATTTAATATCAGAAAATAAAAATGATACTATCTTTTCTCTTGTCTACTTTTTCATAATTTGAATATTGTCATGCTATTGTTACTTACAAACCGGTTTATCAAAGTACAGTGCTCATTATACAGTTAACTAGAGTCCCGATGGACTAAGATTCATGCAAGAATTGGCCTTCCTTCCCCTGGCTGCCGGCACCGGCTTTCCTCCAGCACCCAGGACCCAGGCTGCTTTGCTCTGGCTGCTGCCAGGCACCCGGGACCTGGGCTGCTTCACTCTGGCCACCACCACCACCCACCGAACCCCGGGCTGAGGTGGTCAATGCCACCTCATGGCAATGGGTTGTTTGGTCATTTTGGCCATGACGCATCTTGGCCTTTTATTATTATTTTTTTTTATAGTAAAGTTAAGGTGTTAAGGAAAAAAACAGTTGGGAGGAAAATAGTAGGAGAAAAAGGATATAAAATGCTGAAGATTTCTACTATTTAGGTGTGAAAAAATACTAAATATTCAATTTTTAAAGTAATTGTTTCACTTTCAATTACTAATTGGTAATCATTCAATGTTTCAATGTTTCAATCATTCAATCATTCAATGTTTATTAAACTTCTGTTCTTAAGGAACTATGAGAAGTCATGATGGGCAATTCTCAAATCCCCAAGAAAGCTAGAATATAAGAAAGGTAGCATAAGGCTGGAAACTGAACCTTGGGAAACACATTTTAAGGGATGTAAAATAAGTAATGCAGTGGGGAGTGGCGGTGAAGGGGAGGATGTGAGCACTGTGACATCTTGGCAATCAAGTTTATATGCAGGATGTATTGACACGGCATTTAGGACATGTGGTAGACATTACGGGCTCATCAATATCCTGTTCTCCTCTCTTTTCAGGCACGTAGAGAACAGTATTTCCAGCTTCTTTGCAGGCAGGCATGGCAATTTGACTAGTTGTAGCCAATGAACTTTGAGCAGCAGTGGCAGGTGTCAATTCTGTGGCAAGCCAGACAAGAACAGAGATAAGATGTCCTTTCACTCTCTTCCCTGCCAGGGTTGGAGTGGTGAATGTCCCTCAGCTGTGTCCTTGAATGACCACATGAAGCAGAGCACTTTACTGTGACAGATAACATGAGGGAGAAATGCACTGACATGGTGTTAAACAACTGTGATGTGAGGATTGATTAGTTTTCAAAGCATACATTTAGCTGGCTTCACTAGCAAATGAAGCAAGGGGTTAGCTTTGTTATGTGTCAGAGCAGCCAATCAAATTTTGCCAGCCAGATTTGGTGGACCTTAGGTGGCTTAAAAATAGGTATGAAGCTATCTTAAATGGTTATCTCTGTCTGGATTGAAAAACGACATAATCATACGGCTCAGCTAGAAGAGATAAAACAAACATATAGTAACACTTTTGTGGTATGTATTGATTTACTATTTCCAGCCTAACATCCTTAATGTATTTTATCACGGAACAACATTTACACACTTGAAAGTCCTCATTGCAATTATTAGCACATTGAGGCCAGGCATCTTCCTACCCCTGTGGGCCTACACAGAATCTTAACCATTTTCATGAAGCACTTGGAGTGCTACAGATGGTTTTCTACAGAGTTCAAGTAAGGTCAAATACTGAGCTATTAAGTACTATAAGATCAGACCCCAAGGTCAACCTCTTGGAACTAGAGAGAAACATCAAGATAGGCATGGAACTGTTAGAAATTCCTGGAAAGACTGAGGACTTTTTCGAATTGTTGTATGAGGGGGTTATGGTCCTGTGCTAGGGCACTCTGCTCTGGCTACTGTTGTTCTCTGCCTCACCTTAGGGCCATCAGTGAGGCCAGAATCTATAACCATGTAGGTGTCCTTCGGTGTGAAATCTTGGCAGCACCAATGCTAGTTGGGAGCTTCAGAAGCACGGGAGAATTTATAAGGCCCCAACAGTCACTTCTCCTCTTCCCTGCGTCCTCACCCAACTGCTGACACAAACTATGATGGTTTTCTGGCTCGTAAGGCACTCACCTTTCGGCTCACACCTCCCTTCTGCCCCTCAAACAATCCGAGGTCATCGGGTCTGAGACAGATTGTAGTTTGACCCTCGGCCTTCCCCGTATATGTTGCTGGACAAAGCAATGAATACCTCAAAAGGAATAGTAACTGACAGGGTAAAATAAGGAGATATCTGAGGAACACGGCACTTTCCAAAGAAAATGGCACATTGGATTAGAGTCCATTAAAAGAGTAATTTTTACAACTGTTGGGACAAGGATTCAAAATAGACATGATAAAATACAATGAAACAGATAAAGAAAGATATTGGTAATACGAAACAACAATTAAACAATGTCAAGAAAGAACCAAATGGAAATATTATGTGTAAAAATGTGATAGTTGAGATAAAGAGCACAATAGATAGAGTAAAAAGTAGATTGCAGGGGCCAAGGCAGAGGTAGTTATGGGTGACTAGGCAGGCAGGCGAGCAGTTAGGGGTGATCAGGCAGGCAGGCAGAGTGGTTAGGAGCGATCAGGCAGGCAGGCAGAATGATTAGGGGTGATGAGGCAAGTGAGCAGTTAGGAGCCAGGGGTCCCAGATTGCAAGAGGGATGTCCAACTGCAGGTTTAGGCCCAATCCCAATTAGGATCCTGTGGGTCCTAGATTGCTCGAGGGTGCAGGCCGGGCAGAGGGATAGCCTCCCCCCTCATGCATGAATTTCATGCACCAGGCCTCTAGTAATGGAGATAATTTTCTCAGACTTAAAGATGAATGTTTTCAGTTTGGGAAAAAAAAACTACAGAGTGACAAAAATGAGAAATAAGGAAAAAGCCACATTTAGACATATTATGTAAAATTTAAGAGCTTGTATCAAGGACAATATTTTGGTAAATTTTAGAAAAAGCAAATCATGTACCCCAATTCACTGAGTTATTAATTTGTGTTTGTTCTGATTATTCTAATATTTGTTGTACATAAGAAATTATTATACTCCTAACCTATCAATTTGCCTGTTAATTGAAACAAAATAACAATTGTTTGCCAAAGCTGATTATAAAGATAATCCAAACTGGCTTGAGGACATTAATAATTATTATCAAAGCAAAACAACTTATTCAACAAGGCCAGAGAATATATATTTCCGCAAATAGATGCAATATTCCCTTTGATTCTTTTAAAGTCCTAAGTATGCAGCATTGTGAATGCTACATGACAACTATGATGAAGTATATAGATAGATTAATAGCCTAATTGGATAAACTTATAATAAAAGTAATCTTGTCCACTTAATAGTGTTTATTATCATCATCATATTGCAAAGAAACCTGGCTTAGACAGGAAACAGTTCCTGAATGTAAGTAATATTATTGCAGTCAATCAACATTTTAATTATCTTCTCATTTTTTTTTCTTTTTTGGTCCTCCAGTTAAAAATCAGCAGGTTTTGAGTAAGCATTATCATCATTGTCCTTGTTGTCATCATGATCATGATCTTTATCTTCACTACCCTCACGGGTGTTATTTCCTTGCCCCACCAATCTCTTTATACGATGCCTTAAAACATGAGTGCCTAGGTTTTTGTTTGTTTATATTTTGCCAAATCGTTTGCAAAATCTCCCTCTCTCCCTCCCTCCCTCCCTCTCTTCCTTTCTTTCTTTTCTTCCTTCTTTCCTTCTTTTAACATTGAGCACTTACTTTGTACCAGCACTAAATGATATTGGTAACAAAAGAGAAAAAGTTCTAGTCCCCGACCTATGTTTTCTGCAAGACCTCAAGGATTCGTGAGCAATTGCTGGATGCTCAGCAGTCCTATGCTGAATATCTTGGTGGCTAAGAGACTCGAGGAAGTGAAGAATCTGGAACATGCAAAAATTCTCTCTCTCTCTCTCTTTCTCTCTCTCTCTCTCTCTCTCTCTCTCACACACACACACACACACACACACACACACACACACACACACATCAAGTTTGACTCAAGGACTAAATTTAAGCACACACAGTATAATTTTCTGTTATTTTTCTATTCCTTTTTTACAGCACAATATCTGACATGTATAGATAGATCAATAAGTGTTTATGTAATAAATAAATGGCTCCCTCCTTCTTTAAAAGAAAAAAACAAGAAAAAGAACCAACTTTATCTGACTTTGATGACTTAGCATCTGACTTTGATGAGGAACACAGGCTTTCATTTGCCTGGTGCCTATGATAGAGGTTGAAAATGTAGTGTCTCTGAGATGGCTGTGTTACTGATAAGTACAGGAACCAAAGAGCAGATTTATGATTTCTGGCTGATGAGGCATTAAGAATGGCCTTGGGTTTCAAAAATAATCAATCAAGCGATAGTGCAAAATCCCTGTGCCTTATAAGGAAGTTGCAGTCAGCCTACTGTTTGCTAATGGCACCTAACATGATAGCATGTTGATTAAACACACTAAATTGAGGTGGATAGAGATACCACTTCTATAAAAAAACAGAAGCTGTCAGATTTTTAAAAAGAGGTTAGTACAGAGAGGCTCTCTCCACAGTAAGACAACCAGGCGTCTTTTCCAATACTCAGATATTCAGAGAACAGAAAGGGTAGCTTGGAAGAGTGAAAATGTAGGTTTGAGAACAATGTGGGGCTCTTGTCTTCAGGGTTAGCCAGGAAAGTGAGGTCCAAAGGGCCAACGAAAGGACCTGGATAATCAACTCAGACTTTCCATAGTGTGCATAGCTCCTGCCCCACATTCTAAACACGCAGGCATTTCATATCAATTTGGTCTCTCTGCCGAGAAGCAATATTTCCTTGACAAGTTATTACATGGACTTTCTACTCCAAACTTGTTTTGTGCAACTTTGGGTAGTGAATTTTTCCAGGGAATTCATTAGTTGATCTTTCATGGTTGGGAAACCATAAAACAAACTATAGCATAGGATAAGAGAAAAGGAACTGAGCGATACTTTTGAATAGCAGTTTATCCTTCATAACTACATACCTCTCAATAACATTTCAAAACGTCCAAGAGAAAGAAAGCCTTGTCATAAAACTAGTTTTTTCATAAATGAACACTGTGTTCATAGTGAAACTGAGATTAGTGAACATCGGATCCATGCCATTCTGTCTCTATGCGTCTCCTATTCATGAATTCTGCTGAATACTTAGGTAGGATGTTTAGTTCAGTATAAAAGTCTCTTAGAGTTAAAAAAAAAAAGTTAAGAAATAAAAATCAGCCATGTGGTTCACATTAACATATGTGTACTATTATTAAACGAGCATATAGAAAATCTGTATTTGACTGTCCTTTTGACTAAATTATAGTTTGAACTAAGAACTTATCACATGCGTATTGCACATCGCCTGAGAACAGATTGCTTTGGGAAGTGAATATGAGAGTTATATTATTTTGGGGACTTCAACATGGCAACCAGAAAGTTACAGTAAAAGATGTATCTTAAAAATTTATTTTTTACCTACAGCATTTCAGAAATACATTTAACACATGTGGCTATTAAAGCAATAAGGGAATGCAGAAGCATCAAGGAAATGTCACTTGGATATTCATAAGTTTGATCTGATGAACACTAGTTTAATGTCACAGGACTCGGCTCTGTTGGCACCCTCTCGATTAAGATGGGTGCATGTGTAGATACAACACATTACTAGTGTTAACTTGCTGATTTCATAGGAACTCGCCTTACAATGGGTTTGGATTGATTTGTTGTCTTATTTGGTTAGGTGGCCACACAGCTGGTGATTCTCTCACATTGGAAGCTTGCCTGCAATGCAAGAGAGCACCCAAGATAGGAAGGAGAGAGGCCAAAGTGGGTGGGAACCACGGTGCTTTTCTTAAGGGTGGTTTTCATGTTGTGAGTAAGGATTCTTGTATCTACAGAGTATAATCTCCGTGGCAGCCTCTTCCCCTTTTGCAGACTGAACTCTCTCTGAGGTTTGCAAAGAAGGTTCATTTCATATCTATTCCTGCGGCCTCTGTTTGGAAGCTGCTTCTTCACACTGCTTCTCATCCATGCTCCCAGCTCCACCACAGGCTACTGACTCCTGGAACTCCCTCCTGTCCTCCACGCTAGGGTACTGGGCTGGACTGCATGTTGCTGTAATGTGGCTATACCACATGCTCTTTTATTATTGTCTGGTCTAAGTTCCCCAGAACACCAGCAGTCAAGTTTGTGTGAAACAGTTTTCCCTGAAGAACTACAAGTAATTTAAGAAAGTTCATTTTCAACAGAGGAAAACAACACTTTAATTTTATACCCCAACTGTACCTGTTTCCCCAGCCCAAGAGAAGAATAAGATAAAAAAAGACAAGTTCCTTTTCCTTGCCTCCAATGTCCATTCCTCCCATTTTTAGTAAAATGCTATCTATTGCGGCCCCCCACAGGGATTTGTCTTGCCCTAGTTTCCAACCCCCTTCTCCAAAGAGTTCAATCCAGAAAATGAAATCATACCCAACCACATGTTTTCAATGAGCTATTCAATCAGGACTATTAAGGGGATTTCAGCAGAGAGTCCGGGTAGACTTACTGTAAAGGTAGAGCACCCTTAAGGTTTAAGGTAAAGCTATGCCTTTCATCCTTCCTAGGGGTAACTGATGGACCACACGCACACCAGGTTGAACAACAAATCTCAGAGCAGAATCATCTAAATTCATATGAAGAGTTAGAAACATTTTCCTGATTGTAAGATAATATAGGCTGATGGAATACACTTTAGGTTGTTATGCAGCCATGTCAGTTTCCTCTAGCTTACTCAACAGGTACATCACAAAGCCTCCTAACCCTCAAGGCCCTCTTCTTTGCTACCCAGGGTTCTGTCAACAGCTTTGAAATTATACTTTTATTTTTTGGTTTTTGAAATCTGAGGTTATTTCAACTTCTGGCCCAAGTTGGGGAAGAAGAGGTTTTGATCTTACAAATACTGTAGCTCAAACTATTTTGACAAACAGAAGCACAGTAATCTATTCAAAATATGTCTCAAAATGGCCAGAAGATATTATAACTCACAATGCTAAATTTTTGAAGTTACCTATCAGCCAGAGTTCAATCAGGAAAACAGAAATCATACCAGTTATTTTAACAGAGATCATTTAGAAAGGGAGAATTGGTTAAATAGGGCAGCCTCTGCATTACAAAGGCAACTCAGAGGAGGTAACTACAGGAAGCAGCTTCATGACTGGGGTGACCTAGGGGGCCTATGGGGCTGGACTCACCCATCAGAGGTTGGCGGAGTTGGTGGTGGGAAGTGTTGGAAACTGAACAACTAATTGCTGCAAGTGGGGAGAGGAGTTCCTACTACAGAGATACTGACAGGCGCAAAATACAAAGCTGGAAGCAGGGAGTCCCCTCTTCCTCCTGTTTTCCCCATCTCCTTCCGCCGCCCCCTACTGTCAGAGCTCACCAGGCAAAGCAGAAGTGTCTGCAATGACCCAGCTTTGCACAGTGAAGAGTCAGTTTGGAGTTGAGACTCATAGGCCTAACAACTGTCATTAAATTGAAAAAAAGAATAATTTGTAGTCCAGAGATGTGGAAGTGATTTTTCATCAGATAGCCTGAGTTAACAAATAAATTAAATAAAGAAAAGGCTGAAGACGACAGAAGGACAAGTTTGAAAGAAATTTGAGAAGTAAATCTAAAATTAATGGAATCCATTACAGGATATGATTTCTAAAGGACTGGAATATATCTAAACAACAAATGAAGAGGTTTCTGTTTATGATGAATGAGAAAATGGAAGGTCCAGGAATTTTTTTTTTTATCCAAACAAGAAATATTTATCAAGAGCTTAATAGGTGCCCAGAACATTTAAGGTCCTAGGAACTACAGCAGTGAATAAATGGGATAAAAATCTGTGCCTTCACGGAGCTTACATTTTAGAGGTGGAAACAGATGCCAAACAAGATCAATTAAATGAATGGGTTGAAAGTCATAAATACTTGCAAGACAAACAAATAAGAAAGGGGATATAGCAGAGCTGCTGGAGATGGCAGAGGACTGCAGTTTTAAATATTGTGCTGATTTTTATAGATTCTTGTGAAAAAATTTCTGTGGAAGAAGAGCCAACAATGACTATACATAGAAGCATGCAGAGCTACATAAAACAATGTGCATTATAACAGAAAAGGTGACCTTACCTCATGTCTCAAATAGTCTAAAGAGACCGCCTCTTTACAATAAGAGTATACTCATGGTATTTCATAAAAAGTGGCTTCCCCAAGTTGAAATTAGGTTGCCCCTCTGACAGATTCCCATAATACCCTGCTGCAGGAGCCTCCATCCCCTAATACTCTTCTTGGAGGGAATGTTTAATGTAACAGGGACACAGACCATGAGGCAAAAAGACATCTAAGCTCCTGACAAGTTTTAAGTTGCCACAAAGTTGGTGGTACCTTGTTTCCTGCCCTTATTTTCTAAGATGTGTGTCCATAGACTATTCCCACTCTTATGTTATTTTGGTGGACTTATGCTTTTAGCAACTAAGTTTTCATTCATTAATTTTAACTGTCAAACCACTACCACGTCTCAGGTACTGTATATAGGTTATATTAATACTCAGAGCAATCTGGGAAAATAGGTATTATTTTGTTTCTTTTGTAATTGAGGGATTGCACAGGGTTGGGTAGGATAAGTGATTGGAACAAGGTCACATGGCTAGAAATCCAGGTCCATCTATCTCTGTGTAATCAGTGTCTTGTAAAGGAATTCGGTGAGAAGGTAGGATGTCAAGGCAGCTCCAACACTCCCGTAAGTGTGCAAGTAGTTCACAGTAATAGTTATACATAGGAACAAAGTTTTCTTCCATAAGCTGCTTTTTATTCTGGAAAAGAATGAGTACATAGAAGTGAATCTTCATAATTTAAAAAAGATAAGGATTTTGGCTAAGTGTTTAGGAAGAACAAGAAGTTATAATACTGAAGTAAGTTAATGATTAGAAAGGTTAAAAAGCCACTTCAGAAAATTTCTAAATAAAAGTTAACAGACTAATGAAGACTGCTAATATTTGGAAAGCATCAAGCTTTGATTGGCTGAGGAATTTTAAAATTAATAATTAAAATTTTATTTCTTGAATACGCATTAATTTTGCATAGCTCAAACATCAAAATATGCAAAAGAATATGTAAGTAAAATGTTTACCTTCCACCTCTGTTCCCAGCCATTAGTTTTTCCTCCCTAGGGGAAACTAATATTTTTCCACTTCTTGAATATGCTTCTAGAGATATGTTCTAAATATGCAAATGTTGCTGTTAAACTCCTTTAATTTTCAAAAATGTATTATTTTGAGATAATTTTATGTTTACATGCAGTTCTAGGAAATAATACAGAGATGTCCCATTCCCCTTTTCCCAGTTTCCCCATTGGTAACTTACAGTATAGTACTACATAGTACTACGCTATGGTGCAATATCACCACATAACCACAAGGCTCCCACATTCACTTCCTTCCTACCGCCATTCCCTCCCTCTCCCTTAATCCCTGGCAACCACTAATCCATTCTCCATTTCTATACTATTGTCCTTCCATGAATATTTTATAAATAGAATCATACAGTTTGTAGCCCTTTGATATTGTTTTTTTTCCTCTTAGCATAATTCTCTGGCGACTCATCCACGTTGCTGCATGTATCAATAATGTGTTCCTTCATATTGCTGAGTAGTGTTCCCTGGTTTGGATGCCCCACAGTTTAACCAGTCCCCCACTGAAGGACATCTGCGCTGTTTCCGGTTTTTGACTCTGGTGAATAAAGCTGAGGACAGTCATTATGAAAGTTCTGAGTCTTCATGTACAGGTAGTTGGGTGAAAATAAGTTTTAATTTCTCTGGAAAAATGTTCAGGAGTATAATTGCTGGGTCATATGTAGCTGCATTTTTTTCCAGAGTGTTTTTCCAAAATGTTTGCAGCTGTGCCATCTTACATTCTTACTAACAATGTATGAGTGATTCAGTTTCTCCACATCCTCACCAGCATTTGTTGTAATTATTTTTTATTTTAGCCAGTGACATTTCATTTATTTTGTAGTTTCTCAATGGCTAATGATACTGAATATCTTTTAATATGCTAACGTGCCATCTATATGTCCCTTTAGTGAAATTTCTTTTCCGATCTTTTGCCCATTTTCTAATTGAAAATCTTTTAATATGCTAACTTGCCATCTATATGTCCCCTTTAGTGAAACTTCTTTTCCGATCTTTTGCCCATTTTCTAATTGGATTATTTGATATTTTTACTGTTCCGTATCAATACATTTATTATACATTCTAGGTACTACTTCTTTATTAGCTATTTGATCTGCAAATGTGTTCTCCCAGTCTTCAGCTTGTCTTTTGCTCTTAACAGACTTTTGAGCACAGCAAATGTTTTTAATTTTAATGAAGTCCAATTTATCAATTTTTCTTATATGAACCATGCTTTTCATGTTGTACCCAAGATGTTTACCTTTTTGTAAAAGTTTTCCAATTTTATGTTTTAAATTTAGGTTCATGATCCACTTTGAGTTAATTTTTGTATAAAGTGTGAGACTAAGGTGGAGGTTCATTTTGCCTATAGATGTCCAATTGCTCCAGTACTATTCTTGTAAAGGCTGTCTTTCCTCCATTGACTTGTTTTTATTTTTCTGTCAAAAATAAGCTTGTCATATTTGTGTGAGTCTATTTCTGGGTTCTCTATACTGTTCTACTGGTCTTGCTCACAAAATGCAGGGGAATAGACTTTATTCTTTTTTGTTGTTTGTTTTAGCTATTCTAGGAACAGCATCTTTCCAGATAAATTATAGAATAAGCTTGTCTGTATCTACAAAATCTATACGTCAATTTGGAGAGAACTTTATTAGTTTGAATCCAATCCATGAGCACAGTAGGTTACTCTGTTATTTAGATCTTTTATTTTATTTTATTCATCAGTATTTTGTAGTTTTCAGCATACAAGTCCTACACTTCTTTGGTTATATCTCTGCTAAATCTTTATCTTTTTTGGGGTAAATGTAAATGATATTGTGTTTTCAATTTTGGTTTCCACATATTTATTACATAGAAATGCATTAGATTTTTTTATGTTTATCTTGAGACCTTGCTGAAGTCAATAGTTCTAGGAGTGTCTTTTTGTTGTTGGTTTTTGTTTTTGCTTTGGTTGATTTGTTGAGATTTTCTATATAGACAATCAGGTTATCTGCAAATAGGGGCAGTTTTACTTATTTCTGTTCCAATCTGTCTCCCTTTTCTTGCCTTATTGTACTGGCTAGAAATTCCAGCACAATTTGAATACAAATGTTGTGAAAAGACAATTTTGCCTTTTCCCCAATCTTAGTTGGAAAGCATTTGGTCTTTCAACATTAAGTATAACGTTAGGTATAGCTTTTATATAGATGCTCTTTATTAAATTAAGGAACTTCCTCATTACTCCTATTTTCCTATGAGTTTTTTTTTTTAACCATGAATGGATGTTAAATTTTGTCAAATGCCTTTTTTTCTGTTAATTGATGTGATCATATGGACTGTCTACTTTAATCTATTACTGTAGTGGATAACATTGATTGATTTTTTAAATATGAAACCAGCTTTGCATCCCTGGAATAAACTCACTTAATCATAGTATATACTTCCTTTTATATATTGCTGAAATGTATTTGCTAATATTTTGTTGAGTTTTTACATCTATATTTATAAGTGATATTTGTCCATAGATTTCTTTTTTAATAGTGTCTTTTTCTAGTTTTGAATCAGAGTAACATTAGCTTCATAAAATGAATAGGGGAATATTCACTCCTACCTTCTGTAAGAGATTGTGCAGAGGTAGTGTTAATTCGTACTTAAATGTATGGTAGAGTTCTTCAAGAGTTCTCCAGGCCCAGCTATTGCCTCTTTGTTGTTGTTTTTTGTTGTTATTGTTGTTGTTTGTGTTTTTTGTTGTTGTTTTGAGGGGGGTGAGTTTTAAAATTATGAATTAAATTCCCTTAATGGTTATATGGTTGTTCATATTATCTATTTCATTAGTTGTGGTAGTTTGTATTTTTCAAGGAATTTAAATTTTGTTATCTAAGTTGTAAAATTTATGAGTGCAGAGTTGTTCATAATAGTTCCTTATTGTCCTTTTTAAAATGACTGTAGGGTCTGCAGTGACATCTTCTGTTTCATTCCTGATATTGGTCTTTTAGGTCTTCTCCCTGTTAGTAGTCAGTTTTGCTAAAGGTTTGTCAATTTTGTTGATCTTTTCAAAGAATCACCTTTCTGTTTCATTTATTTTCTCTCTTGTTTTTCCGTTTTTTGCTCTTTATTATTTCTTTCCTTCTGTTTTGGGTTTATTTTGCTCTTCTTGTTTTAGGTTCTTGAGATAGGAGTTTAGGTTACTGATCTGAGATCTTCCTCTTTTCTACTGTACACATTTAGCGGTATAAAGTTCCTTCTCAGCATTGCTATACCTGTGTGTCATACATTTTGACATGTTGTATTTAGTCAAATAATTTTTTTTATTTCCCTTGAGACTTCCTCCTTGATTCATGGATTATTCAGAAGTTTGTTGTTTTGTTCCTAGTGTTTGGGCATTTTCCTGTTATCTTTCTGTTATTCATTTTAGTTTGATTCCATTGTAGTTGGAGGAAACATTCTGTATGACTGCAACTCTTTTAAATTTGTTGAGATTTGTTTTCTGAACTAGGATGTGGTATATCTTGGTATATAGCCCATGTGTGTTTGAAATATGGTGCATTCTTCTATTCTTGGGAGGAGTGTTCTATAGATATGAAATATATCCCCCTGTTTGATGGTGGTGTTGATCCTTGCTGATTTATTGTCTAGGTGTTCTATTAATTGTTAATAGAGGGGTTTTAATTCTTCAACTATACTTGGAGCTGATGGGAGGAATCAAGAGTTTATGGCAGCTCTGGGAAAGGACAATAGAAATCTCTGTGGACAGATGAGTATAAACCAAAAAACCTCCTCCTACTTCCCATCATCACCGCCTACCCATGGCCTGGAATGACATATGCTCTTGGAACTTTGACCCTACCCAAGGGAGTGGGGAAAAACCTTTGAAATACTGACGCCTTGAAAGTGAAATAAAATACTGTACTGATCTGGGGCCTGCTTGCCCTCAGATTCATATTCCAGGCCCTTCCCCTATTCACCTCTCTGTTGCAGGCTGGCAGGCTGTTTCCCTGGCTCTTATGGCAGCTGGTGTCTAGAAGGCACTGGCTAACTGGAAGGCACTGTCAGGACCTTGGAAGGCAGGAGGAGAGGAGAATCTATGGTATATTTTCCCCCTTTCCCTGCCATAGACAACTTCCGTGGCAGTGGCTGTCTCTCCTCTGTGCAGCAGTCTCACCAGGCTGGCCATACTGCCTGGCCCCTGGGTTCCAGTAACCCTGCTTCCTCCCTTCATTTCTCCAGCTACGGGCTGCATTTGCTAATTTCTGGATTACCTCACCAACTCCAGTTTAGCTTCTGAGTTTTTCCATTGCCTGTGTTATCAATTCCTTGCATTCAATTGTCGTTGTAAATATTTAGAGTCTCTAATTTCCTGGTTAGCCCCAGATTGAAGCAAGCGTGTTTAGAGAAAAGGTGGAGATGTGATGTTTCTTGCACAACTGGGTTTGCAGTGTTTGTTTTATATTCACTATGTTATCAAGTCTACCTACCCTGTTCTCTGTAGCTGGCTGTTTGCTGGGTGACACTATTTTTATCAATAGGCAAAGGACCTGATTAGACATTCCTCCCAAGAGGACATAGAGATGGCCAGCAGGTATATGAAAAGACGCATGACATCACTAATCATCAGGGAAAAGCAAATTGGAACCACAATGAGATATCACCTTACACTTGGATGCATGGCTATCATCAATAAATCAACAAATAACAAGTGCTGGTGATGATGTGGGGAAAGGGAACCTCTGTGCACCATCAATGGATTGTCAGTTAGTGCAGCCACTATGGGAAACAGTATAGAGATTCCTCAAAATATTAAAAATACAGATGCCGTAAAATCCAGAAATTCCACTTGTGGGTACTTATCTGAAGAAAACAAAAACACTAATTTGCAAAGATAGATGCACTTCGATATTCTTTGCAGCATTGCTAGTAACAGCTAAGATATGGGCGCAACCAAGATGTCCATCAAGATGAATGGATAAATAAGATGTGATATATATGATGGAATATTATGCAATAAAAAGAACACAGAAACAGACTCATAGATATAGAGAATAAGCTGATGATTGCCAAAGAGCAAGGAGTGGGGGACAGGTATTTTAAAAAAGCATAATCCTTCCTAGGAAATATTCCTTTTAAAGTGATTGTGTGGGAAGGATGCCTTGAGGCAAAGATGTAACTTACACAGGGGGCATTTGAGCTGGAGTGTGTGACTCTCCATACTCAGAAGGCCTTTCAGATCACAAGAACTATTCTATGTTTGTTCCCAATTCTTTATAAGCATGCCATTAAAAATAGATTGAATAGACCTCCACAGAACATAGAAAAGCCCTGGGAAGGGCTTCTGCGTCACTCCCACCACCCGCATACCCTCAGACACAGCTTTCCCAATCCACAACTGATCTAAGACAGTGCCCATTCAGAGTCTTTAGTGGCACAGACATGTCACTGAGGGCCCACACATAGAGCTGTTTGTTATCAGCCTGGTGAATTGGTTTATTAGGTGTTCACTGGAGCACTCAAGAACTGACTGAAGTTTTGATTGAGTTAGGAGTCAGGGTTAGAATGGGAGCACTGCCCAGGAAGAGAGGCAATTTGGAGACAATGTCCTCTCAAGAGGGCTAGCCCTGAGCCCAATAAACTTAAAGGCAAAACAGAACTTTATTGCTTTTGGCCAAAGAACATTGCCAAACTTTCAGAGCAAAGGGCAAGTACAAGGCATACTTCTAAAAAGGTTACAAAATTTCAGACAGGACAGAATAAAAGTACATTTCTGAATATAAAGTAGTCACTGTTTTGGAAGTGGTTTTATGAGAACAATATACTGCAGTGTCAAACAGATTATAATCCGAAATAACTTTCAGTGTGTTCTCCTAAATTGCTGATGCAAAGCCAAAGTCCAATCACTTATTCAGCACATATAATGTGTCAGGTTCTATATTTGAGAAGTTACATACATATCCATGTTGGAAATAAAGTGATATATGTTTTCTAAAATTGACCTTGAGAGAATATTAGTCAAAATCTCCTTCTCCCTCTATCTTCCCTTGCTTATTTTAGGGCACACAGAGTAGTATAAAATGACTTCTAGCTGAGGAGCCTCCAGGCATCATGCTGTTCAAGTAGGGGTGTTCAGATTTATTTATTTGCCTTAAATTATCAGAGGCATATAAAGATTTTATAAATCTGAATCAAGATTTGTCTAAATTTGTATTAATTTACACCAAGTTTATGCCTTCCATGTTTAGATAAAATATTTTGTTAAAAAAAAAAGAGAGAGAAGAGCCCTGGCTGGTTTGGGTCAGTGGATAGAGTGTCCGCCTGAGGATTGAAGGTCCCGGGTTTGATTCCGGCCAAGGGCACATGCCTGGGTTTGTGAGCTCAATCCCCAGTGTGGGGTGTGCAGGAGGCAGCTGATCAATGGTTCTCTCTCATTATTGATGTTTCTATCTATCTCTCCCTCTCCCTTCCTCTCTGAAATCAATCAAAAAGAAGAAAGAACAACAAACTCTCTTCGATAGAGATTGGAACATAAATTAACAACGTGTATTAACAATTCTAAGGTTTCACTTTTTTGGTTCGAACCCAGTTCAGCCACTAACTAGGTGTGTGACTCGAAGAAGTTACTTCAACTTTCTGCATTTTAAAAATACATATCATTATTGGTCACTGATAGAGAATCGTTGAGAGCTGTAAAATTTAAAATACATGAAAAAGGCCTGGCACATAGTGAGAGCTAAATAAACATCAGTAAATATTCCTATTGCTGAGTTTATTAACTATTTTGGCAGAGATATACAAGAATTGAGAAGAGAAAATCTTGATAAAGAATTTCTTACAAGAATGGGAAAGATCAAGTCTGAAGATTCATATAGCTAATCCGATCAGTATCAATTTGAATTTTACCTCACCCTCCCTTCACTAGATATTTAGCCCTTTTCTAAGATTGATCTTATAATTTGTAATTTCATGGGATTCTAGTCTTGTCTACTTCTGTCAGTGCAGAATCCTCTAAGCCAGCGGTTCTCAACCTGTGGGTCGCGACCCCGACCCCTTTGGGGGTCCAACGACCCTTTCACAGGGGTCACCTAAGACCATCAGAAAACACATCTATAATTATATGATTCATCACAGTAGCAACATTACAGTTATGAAGTAGCAACGAAAATAATCTTATGGTTGGGGGTCAGCACAGCATGAGGAACTGTATTAAAGGGTCGCGGCATTAGGAAGGCTGAGAACCACTCATAAATGACAAACAGCACCACACCACGCAACTGGGGAAACCCGAGTGTCACCAGGTCCGTGAGTTGGTGCTCTTCACGCTCCTCAGTGGGCGTGCCGGGTATGGATGGGCTGGCGAGGGGGTGTGACGACTCCTCCTCCAACTCCTTCC
>NW_006284843.1:3986606-3988307 GCF_000327345.1 Myotis davidii
CTTGAAGCGAAAGCGGCAGATGTCTTTGGGCATCCCCGCCTTTGCCCCACCTGTCGCGGGTCGACTTTGGGGCGGGTGGGAAGCAGGGGAAAGGGGTTTCCAGGCCGGCGGCAGTCAGCCCTTGAGCAGGCGGCCCCATTGTGAGGCTGCCAAACTCTAGTGGTGGAATCTGCAAATCTCTGCCAGAAAGGAGATGGGAACACGAAGGGAACGACGGCCCCGTCCCTTCCCCTTGCAGTTGTTCCACAGCCTTAGGGTCTCCCTGCTGCTTCATCCGCGCCCGTCTGCACCCAGTGGGTTAGTAATTTGTGTCGAGCCAAGATGCTGAGTGTGAATGTGGGTGGCTGTGGCGCACAGGTTAAAACTGGAGCTGGGAACTTTTTAAACATTTGAGGAATTGGAAGAACGAAAGCAGAAGCATTTTATAGTGTGCTTGCTACTCCTAGCCGAAAGAGCAATTCTTGCACAACATTTCTGACGTTACTAGACTCTTCATTTTACATTCTTTTTCTCAGATGAGCCACCCTACAATTTAGAATGGTTAGTTGGTTTGATTTTAACCCTGTAGAGCAGGCTAGACAGTACAGAGATAGAAATGACCCTTTCCCAAAGTTTATTTCCCCAGGTATTTTAAAATACAGCACTGGTTATTATTGCAGAAGCTTTTGTTCCTTTAATTCAAGACCATGATTTATGCTTACACAGTTATGTTCAATGGATGTTTCACAGATTTCTCAGTGTTTTATTGTGTACCTGTGTATGCATTATAAACTTTAAAAAAATGACCAAAATGAAATACAAGCATTAATCAGTCCAGAGACCTCTTGATTTGATCTTACATAGAGTCAGTGGGTTTGTTTACTGTCTCTATGTAATTTTGTGTAGTTTGGAGAGGTACTGTACACATTAACCCTTAAGGATGTAGTGTGGTGGGAGTAACCAAACATTTACGTACAGGATTTTTATCCTGGGTAGGGTGGAGATCAACTCTTTTCCAGAGAGAACTCTGATTTGTCACAGAGTGACAAAATCACTATCAGTTTCGTCAGTTCCACTGTGTACACCTGTCCCGTTTAGGTTATGCTTCCAGAGGCAAGTTTCATGTAAAGACTGCATGCAGCCCTGCAGTTCTAGTTACCCTCCCTCATACTTGTGGTGAAACTGAATTTCTTTCCTAAAATAGGTGGAAGGATGATTTCATCTAATGATAAGGAATTGATAATCTAGCTTTAATTTCTAGCAGAAATAGAAAATGGGTGCTGTACTTTAAGGAGGTTGCTATTAGAAGAACTGATAATGGAGAAACACATTTTTGTCTTACGGAACCCATTATGGGTTGTCTTACAACGTTGGTGAGGTTAATAATTTGTTTGTAAGCTCAAGGATGGTTTCAGAAAAGTCACACCCTACTTAACGCTTCTTAAAAATTATCGACTTTGTTTTTATGAGTTGCAAATTAAAAAGGTTATTTTCAAGTAAACTGTACAATGAGCCTGTATGCACAGCTAAGCATTTTTGTCTGTGCGTGTTGTTAAATCATGTTATTTCTGCTCAGTGTTCTGTTTTTTGGAGAGATGTTTTGATCCTCTCTTCTAGTGTGTTTAGAGTGATTTTTGAGACTGGTGGTTGCAAAGTATTTTCATTAATCTCAACAGAACTTTAAAAAAATTTTTCTAAGTGGTTTTTCATTATTGGTCTTTC
>NW_006284843.1:3988462-4028538 GCF_000327345.1 Myotis davidii
CTTCACTTTTTGTATTTGCCCCAGAGTGTGTACAGTGCGGGGGCATAATAAGAGTTGAAATATTGTTGAATGACTGAATGAGTAAATGAATAACTCAGTGGCTGAGTGGATACTCCCAAACAGATACTGTATGGGAAGCCATTATGCAAGCAGAGGGTCCTTCCTCTCTCCCTACAATCTTTGCCTTTCCATTGTCATATATTACTTTTGAGTAAGATAACAATATAATTGCCCAACTGGGACACTTTTGAGACATAAACAGAGTGCTGTAAATAATTATGCCAGGGCACTGGTGGCTGTGACCTGAGACATGTGGCCATTCTACTTTTGAAGGGCATTCTTCTTTATTTACGTCTGATGATAATCTATCATCTTGCCTGAGAAATTTGACACACTTGCTAGTTGATGTTTGCAAACTTTTCTATTTGTAGAACCGTCATTTCCAGTCAAATGCTTGGTGTCTTTTGCTTAGTCACTCATGGTTTCCCTACCCAGAGGCCTGTGGACAACTCTTGACCATACTTAATTTTTCTTATTTTCATTGCTTACAGGTTCATGTCACAGGGCTTTCTATTTGTTTCAGCTGCTTATAGATGAAAGCATTATATACTCTAGTCTGTGCTGTGTTTATTTGAATTTGTTTTTCTATGCAGCATTTAGTCCATCTTGTAAGAATTTCACATGAATTTGTTTCCTTCTTGTTGATTGTTTTTGAGAGGAGATCTGTTGATATCTTGCCAAGCCTTCATGTTCAAAACATTGGCCAGAATTAATTGCAAGTGTTAGAGATTTTTAAAGTATTCTGAAAACATTATTTCAAAAGTATTTTGGGGTAACTTTAATATTACAATGTTTTGTTTCTTAATGGGAGATGGGTTACTAAAATGTTTTACTGGAATCCTTTATAGGCAATCCCTTAAAGAAGGAATATTCTTTTATTAGTTTCTGGCCTTGTTCTTTTAATTTTTGTTCTTGTTTCACCATCTTCATTGTCTTCTTAGCACCAGTGCACGGTTAGCAGGCCGTTAACAGACAAAACAGTAAGCAGAGTCAGGAAGGAATAAAATCCGAGAACTGGAAAGGAGCTCCTACACACCCTGACTGTGCCCTCTGTGGCTCCCCTGGCCGCTGTGTTTATATTCTATTTTTGGCCTGGCACCGGCATCATAGGGATAATCAGTTACTACACTTTGTTTACTATGAAAAACATTTCCTAAACTTCCACATCAGCTCCAGTGCAAGACTTAGATAATGACTTTAAGGCTTCTCTGCTTTCAAATCTGCAATGACGTTTCATATCTAAAGCAGTGTCAGTGGGCTTTGGAGTCAGATGGTTTGGGGTTCTGATTCCTGCTTTGACCCGCAGATAGTATTCAGATACTTTACAGTGGGGATACTGTTTTCCTCAGGGAGCATTTGTTAACATTAAATTGAGTATAGCACCTGACATAGAAGTTACTCAAGATATTCGTTTCTTTTTATTTCCCTTCCCCATTAAAAGTGTATTTAGTTAAATAAGAAATAACGTGAACTTTATAATATTAGTATTGGGGAAATTCTTTTGGGGGTGGTTATTTTCAATTAAATGTCTTATTAGGTAACCATTGTGGTTACATTACAGTTCACTTTATGTTAAAACCAGGGGCTGCAGTAGTGGAGTAGAACCAAGTCGCAATTACCTAGGTTTCTTGGTTACCCAATTTGAGAATAGTTTGTGGCAAAAGAAATGAAAGGGAGTGTGTTACCTAAATCTAAAGTTCCAAAGGCTGAAACGTGTTAGTTTCTTGGAATGACAGTTTGTGATGCATTGACTTCCTCCAGTTTCTCAACCCATAGAAGCAAATACCTCTAATTCAGTGATTGTGCATTTCCTTTGAATAAAACTCTTCTGGGCTGGTAAGGGAAGTAATACAATGACAAACTCCTTGCCCTTACCCTGGCTGTTTGTATTCTGTTGGACTGTTGCCACTTCAGGCTCTGTGCACCTATGTAGGTAAAATGTGTCCCCCCCCCTCTGCCCCGCCCCCGAGGTTAAACACAACAGTAGAAAACCCAACAACCCAGAAACCTTTACAGGTGGAAAAGACTTTGGGAAGTTTTCTCTTACACCTTTACCTCCCCAGGTAAGAGGGAAAGGCACCGAGGAGATGCTAGAAACCTTAAGCAATGTGATAACTGTAGAGGAGTGTTTTTTCAAGTTGTTCTCTGTGGGGGGTTTTCTGTTTGTTGGTTTTTAATGTTTTCCAAGAGCCTTCCAATCATTTGCGTCAGAGCAGTATTACGAAGGATTTTATTGCTGCTATTTTATGGCTAAAATGAGTAGATAACAAAAATTAATTGTATAATAACATCACACATCGTAAAAGGCTTTGCAGCATGCAGAGCACATTCACTCATTTATCTCATCTCACTTGATCCACATAACTACAGGATGAGGGAGGGAGGATGCTGTTGTCCTCAATTCAAACCTTGCTAAGCAAGGTCGTGAGGCAGACTTCTTAGTTAGGCTAGGGCTAGGCTAGGACCTGTTCATTGGACCCCAGCCTCGGGGTCATTACTTTCATAGGCTGCTGTGCGTCTGTTAGGTGGTGGAGCCAACATTTAAATCCCTGAGATTTAGCCCAGGTAGCAACTTGTGGTCTCCAGGTAGAGCTCAAGCAACGGAACACAGAGGAACAAACTTGATAAAACGTTTGAGGTTTAATTTAGCTGAAAATATTAAAAATTATTTTAATTAAATTAATTGCTATTGTATCCTATGTAGCCTGTACCTGGTATTAGTACTTCTTGCCAGTTTTGCTGTTAGAATTGGCATAATTGCTTTACAAGTTTTGTTACTTGTTAAATTAAAGGTTTATTTTTGTATCTCATGTTTAGTATCTGGAATAGAGCAGAAAAATTATGCCTGTGTTCCCTTGGGACTCATTGGAAATTGTACAGTGACATCTTCTGGGATTTAGTCTGGTGAGTTATATTTTGCCTTTTCTGTTTGTTAGCCAGTTGTATAAACATAATATCATAATGTGTTTTAAGAATTACATGAACTGATAAATGTGAAATCTGCGTATATTACTGCAAATATGTATATTATAATTATGAACATTTTAATTACTAGATTTTTATTTAATTAATTAAATTTTAATTGAGAACTGAAATTATTGTTGCAAAATGCTAACATTTTTGAAAATTTCCTTTTTTAATTCCTGTAAGATAAACGAGGTCTTATGGGATATTTCATAATATAGTAGTTAAGAGGTAGTTGCTCTAATTTCAAGGAAATTTTAGTAAAAACGATAGTCTCCAGAGACTGGCAGAAAGTTCTAGCGTATATTATTGTACATAAAGAATGGCAAGCAGGTGACTGAAAGAACATCGTTTTCACTTAGTTGGATAGCAGTTCACTGCAAGTGTGACATTCCTTTTATCACACCATGGATTTAAACTTGAAAATATGCAATGCTGTTGTTTTCCTTTAGTTGTCTTTTTCCAGTATGTTGTCTGTGTATCTGTGCTAACACAGTTGTGCATATGGCTCCAAGTCTTTGAAGGGGGGAAAAAATTAATAATGACTCTGTAATTCTTTAGCATTTTATAGACTAGACTAGTGTGAATTCATGCTTTGGTGTGACATCCTACTAGGCCAATATCTTTATAAGTCCTTTTTTCGAACTACTTAGAGTGGTTATAATCTTTGAAAAAGGTGATTTCATGATAAATGATTTCCAGTTGATCAGTCAACCCCAGAATGAGTCAAAGGACAGTGGGGAAACACAAACAGTTTTGTTTGTTACATAGAGATAGCTTAACAAACCTATGAAAATGCATTTTAGCCGAAACCGGTTTGGCTCAGTGGATAGAGCGTCAGCCTGCGGACTGAGAGGTCCCAGGTTCAATTCCGGTTAAGGGCATGTACCTGGGTTGCGGGCACATCCCCGGTGGTGGATGTGCAAGAGGCAGCTGATCGATGTTTCTCTCTCATCGATGTTTCTAACTCTATCTCTCTCCCTTCCTGTCTGTGAAAAATCAATAAAATATATTCTAAAAAAAAAGAAAATGCATTTTAAAACATTGAAAAAGTGGAAACATTACTAATATTTTGTTTTGAAGAAAAGAGCAAGAAGTTTGAACATCACAAGTACAAAGTACTTTTAGAGGATGTTAAATAAGAATGTGGCTGGGTCACTGGCACATAAAACGGAAATAAAGCACAAAATTTGGTCCTCCAATTTTTAAAATTCTTCAAATTGTATATTCTCAGAATCAGAAGGTATCTTAATGGTTGCCCACTCTATGTTTGAATACCTTAAGTGAAAGGTCCCTTACTACTTCTCAAGTTGGTTCATTTCCCCTTTTGCAGCTTGGCTAGAATGTCCTTCTGTTTACATATATAACTACATCTATAACTGTGTGTACAAATGTGTACATATGTATCTGGAAAGATGTAGATACACACACACACATACTCACACACTCTTGTAGCTACAGGAATAGAAAATTCAGAGGATCATCAAAAAACTTGGAAATATGTCACAGCTTATTTTATTTTTAAAGTCAGACTTATTAAAATATAATTTATATACAGCAAAATTCACCCTGTTAAGGTATAGAGTTTGATGAGTTTTGACAGATATAATCAATATAGAAATACTTGTCAATATAGAAAATACTGTCACCACCCTCCAAAATTCCCTTTACCACTTTGTAGTTCATCCCCTTCCCCCAACCCCGTCCCTAGGCAGCCATTGATTGATTTCTGTCCAATAGTTTTGCATGTTCCAGAATGTCATGTAAGCGGAATCACACAGCATGTAGTGTTTTCTGTTTGCTCCTTTCACTGACTGTAAACCTAGTTTGCTCCTTTCCATTGCCGAGTGGTATTTTATTGTATGGACGGAGCACAGTGTATCCATTTTCCTGTTGGTGGACGTTTGCTTTGTTTCCATGTTTGATGATTATGAATGAAGCTGTTGTAAACAGTCACATTCAGTTCTTTGTGTGAACATATAGTTTCACGTGTCCTAGGTTAATATCTACAAGTAGGGTACGTGGGTTGTTTAATAGTCATTTATTTAAATTTGTAAGGAACTGTCAAACTGTTTTTCCAAAGTGGCTGTACCTAACTGAGGCTTCTGAGAAGCTAAAATAACTACACCAAAGTGTATGCAGATGAGGGACCTGATTCTCATTCAGCACAGGTTTATTTTTATTTTATATCCAGTTTTAACAAGTTTGGTTAGCAGATTTATTTAAAGCCCACAGTGGATTAGGAACAGTAAACTTGAAGGCCTTAGGAATAGGTGTTAGCAATCGGTCCCTAATGTGATGGTCACTGATATGACTAATACTATTGGTTAAAAAAAAAAAAAAAAGGTGGGGCCGGAACTCATAGGGGTGAAATTCTTCTGTCTGACAAGGTCTCAGGCATGAAGGTTTCTGATAATCACCTGGCGATCTTTTACAATTCAGAGCCCAGGCGAATTAAGTCACGATCCGGGTAGAGCACAGACCTCAGTGTTTTTTGCAGCTCCTTAGATGATGTCAGTGTGGGCAGGGTTGGAATCACATGGTGGTTAGGAGCCCAGCAGCAGGATGAACTCAGGAGCGCTGAACGTGGAGCCAGCCGCCCTGGGACTGCCTGCCTGGCTCTGGGCAAATCCCTGCCTTGTGCCTTCAGGGTTGTCTGCTCTGTAATCGGAGGTTCCAGGTAGGTGAACTCCAAGATGGTTCTGCGCTACAATGTGATGGTTCTTGATATTATTAACCTCATAATAGCCGTGCTTAAGAGACTCCATTTCCCAAGCACTGGCTCTATTCTGAACAGTTTGTTTCAGGTACCTCTTGAACAGAATTCTGTTCACATGATGCCATTTTCGTTCAGTATATTTTAGACAGTTATGTTATATCTGTTTTCTCTTAAGTGATATTGCTGTAGGTTTCTAAAAACAGTTCAAGCATATGGAGGAGTTTTTTTTGTTGTTGTTACTGAGGGTGACTTTTTTTTGATAAGCCTGATTTAAAAAAAAAAACCTCAGTACTTCTTTGTATAACAGTTGTGAAACTTATCAGCTATTTTCAGAGATGGTCTAAGGACTAAGGCATCTAGGTTATATTTTAAAAATGTTGCTCCTTTTGCCAAATGTATAGGGAGTTGTTCGGAGCTCATCAGTTGCCATACAGGTCACAGTGCTTTAAATGTGCTCATCTTGGTGCATCAGGTTCCCCTGCATGTGGACTGAGGTCTGGATATTTGCTTTAGTTTCGGACAAAATTCCCAATGGCATGCCGCACCCATTGTTTTTAAAATGTGCACTGTGTACATTTTTCTGGTAAATGTTAAAGTGTTACTTGTCTCATGTTGTCTAGTTTGAATCCTCGTATATTTCAAGGAAATATAGTCATACCTGTGAACATGGCCAGGTCTTTCATATGTGTTATAAATGTACTTCAGTATCACTGCTACTGATTGGACTGTGAGAGAACATGATATTGAAGAACCTTAGGTGTCATTTGAAGAATTACGTTTGTTCCTAGTACTTGTTTAAGAAACTGAGTTTTAAAAACATTGTTCAACTACAAGTTGACTTTTGTTGCTTTTTCTGTTTTAGACTCTTCTATCTACTACAATCTTGCTGCTTCTGTTATTATAACAACACCTTTTCTGTTTCCTGTTGCCAGTCTTTATTTTTGCTTTTAACTACACATGAAAGGCACTAATGGAAGCAATAGGGTATTGCTGGTTTCTGACTTTTAGTGTTCTGCACTGCAGAAGTTAGCATTGGACCTGAGTTAGCAATGGACCCGATTTCTCAGTTCACATTTATTCTTATTGCTGCAGTGGAGGGGGGCGGGGGTGCCTGTTGCACATATCTGGATTGTATACCAGAGTGCTTTGTAATCATTTATCTTGCAAGCATGCTTTTTTTGATACAAGGTTATTTTAGAATATGAAACAAAATGCTTAGTCGTGAATAAGTTTGTTAAAAACTTCAAGCAGATTTTTCATGGTAAAATGTGAAGAATTTGTTGCTAAAACACAGGCCATCTCCAGTTGTAGTCATTCATTCCCGACGGATGACTTTTAATAAGAAATTTTGCAGTCTAAAATATTGGACATCCATATATCAAGATATGCTGGCTTTGAGACCATTAGGTTTTTACTACCTTTAGCATCACCCTTTTTATGTAGATTTCCAGAATTAGAAAGTACCTGGACTTCCTCTATTTCAGGTAGGACAGTACATATGCCACTTAGGCCCATTTGAAAGATAACCTGAGAAAGTAGATTCTGTAACTACTGTCAGGTTCTTGCCCCAATATTTAAATCCAGTCAGGAAATTATCAGGAATTTAACCGCATAGAAAGTTTTTATTTTCAGTCACATTGAAGAAGTTAGCATTCCACCCAGCTCAAAATGAAATATTCGTCAGTCATTGTTCCCTTGTCCGAAACCCAAGGCTCCACATAATGGATGTTCTTTAGAAAGGCAATATGTAAGTGGGAAGGATCTTTAAAAAAAAATCTAAGCCATTTATAGAAGTTCTGGTTGTACTCTTCTCATTCCTACTTCAATATCTGGAACTGGAGATGTTCTTGTACATATGACTATCCAATAGAGACCAACGGAACCACCTAAAAGATCTGTTAGTTTTGAGACTATGCTATAGTTTGGAGAGAAGTATTGATGCTTTATAGCTAAAAAATGCAAACAAATTTTCAACCCTTAGAATTATTCACGAGATGTTCGCTATATATTACAGCTATATATGTAAAGATTTAGAACGAGCATTTTTGTGTTCCAGTGCAGCAAGACTCTGGTTCAGAAATTTTACATTGGGTATTGACCTTAGTTACTTATTTGTGAAGAGGGTATTGGCAGTGCTTATTTCTTTAACTTTTTGGTTAAATCATGTTTTCTACCTGGAGTGTGTTGTTCATGTCATTCTAGTATGTTGGTTTCAACCAGACCGCTTGGTTGAAATTTCCAGAGTTCTTAAACCACATCTAATTAAGAATGTAGGCTAAATCATTGTCTGTCAGGTGGATGCCTGAAGATCCTTTTGGTTATTTTACCCACACCAGGTAATGTTTTTTTTATGGTGTTTTTGGCTGCTGGAAACTTAACCAGTGATAGTTCTCATCTAACAGTGATTTCTAGTTCATGCCACACATTGCCTCACTCCACTTTTCTAATTTTCTAGGTACTTATTTTCTAGTTGCTATGTAACTTTTGCCTTTTACTCTCAAACCTTTGTATCCTACCGTCATTTATCCTTGACCCTGAGATATTCTAGGAATTCCCGATGGTCTGCCTTGATGCAGCAGGATTGACTTCATGCGGGAACACATTTTTGATGATCCTATTGTCCAGTCTTCTTTCCTGTGACTTTGTACACTATTAACTTGCTTAGCAATTTTTCTCCCTCATAGGGGGAAAAAAAAAGTAACTTTCAGCCTAGCCTCTGTTTGAATTATTACCCAATTCAGAATGGGTAGGATGTGAAACATGGATTTTAGGAAGTTCATGATATACCAAGTGCAAATTCTGTAAGGTGGCTGGTGGGAATCCGTGGACTGTCATAGACTTCCAGATTTGGAAGAGACCTGGGCCACTGCCACTTAATGCGACTGATGCTTCAGTGTCACCTCCCGGGTAACTACTTGGGAGGGCGCCCAGTCTGTGTGGATGCTGCCTTGCCTCCCCAGCCCTGGTTGTTTGGGCCTCACTGACCCTCCTCTGCTTGTCTTTTCAGAATAAAGTATCAGAATCACTTCTGCCTGTCCGGTTACGCAGGATGGAGGCCTTCCAATAGGCTGTTCCCTTGTGCTCTTATCTGGATAACAGAATTCTTGAGAAAGGGAGGGTTAGTTTGTCATTTGGCTTAGAGTAAACAATTGTTTCTTCAGCACAAAATGGGATGAAGCTTCAGGCGGCCCTCTGAAGTTTATGAGATGAGAAATCTTTAGGTTTTGGTGGGCAGATCAAAGTAACCAGTAGTCACCTACTTCCATCCTCTCCATAGAGAAATAAATTACACAATCAAATACAAATTTGTTTTTACATTAAGAAAATAGAAAAAGCCAATTACTTTAAATCTAGAAGGGTTGAGAGGCTAAGGTGTTTTGGTTAAATTAAAATTGGAAATAGCCTAAGATTTAGAGTACAATGTAAGTAAAACTATATTGATCCCTTTAGCATTTGTTTTATCTCAGGAATTAAACTTAATTTTCACCTGACATATAGATGTGGACTGTAGTAAGGACAGGATGGCATCTGGTAACTTCATAGTCTTGGTTTATTTATTTTCTAATGAAGGAAGTGCAGCATGCAAATGAAGGAATAAGGTTGTGACTTTCTTTAGTTTTCTAATTGCTTGGATTAAAAAAAAAAATGTTTTAATTGGCCCTAGCTGGTTTGGCTTAGTGGATAGAACATCGGCCTGTGGACTGAAGGGTCCCCCCTGGGTTTGATTCCGGTCAAGGGCACATACCTGGGTTTCAGGCTCCTCCCTGGCCCGGGCCCTGATAGGGGCTCGTGCAGGAGGCAACCAATCGATGTGTTTCTCTCACATTGATGTTTCTCTCTGTCTTTTCTTCTCTCTCCCACTCTTTCTAAAAATCAATGGAAAAATATCCTCAATAAAATTGTTTTAATTGATTTCAGAGAGAGGAAGGGAGAGGGAGAGTGGGATAGAAACATCAATGATGAGAGAGAATTATCAATGGGCTGCCCCCTTCACTCCCCCAACTATGATTGAGCCTGCAACACGGGCGTGCCCGGAGTGGGCATTGAACCGTGACCTCCTGGCTCATAGGTCCATGCTCAGCCTCAGAGCCACATCGGCCGGGCTCTAATTGCTTGGCTTTTAAACAGATACCCAAATTTTAGG
This sequence comes from Myotis davidii, assembly GCF_000327345.1. Classification (NCBI taxonomy): domain Eukaryota; kingdom Metazoa; phylum Chordata; class Mammalia; order Chiroptera; family Vespertilionidae; genus Myotis; species Myotis davidii. The sequence goes on from NW_006284843.1 coordinate 3,998,350, forward strand.
AAATGCATCAATTAGGAAAAGGTTTTGTTTTACAAAAGGATTCATAAGAATTATTTAATATAACCTTTTTCAATAAATATTTAATCTTAAAATCAATTACTACATGACAAGATTATAGGAAGCAATCTGACATACTTAAAACTGTGTTATCTACATCTAATTGAGGATCAACTAGAAATAAACTTTCTCAGAAATGCCATTGTCATTCAGGTTCCCTTAGTATTTTATTTTCCAAAATTTGATTTATCTGTGATTTTCTAGAATCTGGCCATTATTTGTGGTACTTCTTGTCAATGAGATTTCCAAACAATGTAATGAGATTATTGTGATGAATAATATTAGTATTCTTAATTCATTATGAATTCTTCTGCCATTTATTAAACAGTTCAGAAGTGTAGTATCTTAGATGGTATGTTTTATGATGAAATGCTCAAATAAAATAACATCTGATATTTTATATATGTTTCATATTAAAAATGATTTATTGTATTTAGGATTAACTTTTAAAGTACAAAATGGTTAATTTTGCGTAATTCATTGGGAACATGGAAGGAGGAATATTTACAAGGTTTGGGGGAACCTTCCACTAAGACTTCGCCTTACCCTAAGACAAACTTTTTAGGCCTACAGTGGGACCTTGACTTACGAGTGTCACGACTAACGAGTTTTTTGAGATACCAGCTGTCTCTCGGCCGATTTTTTGCATTGAGTTGACAGAGTAATTTGAGTTAACGAGCTCCTTAACGAGCTCGGTCTCGGAACGAATTAACTCGTAAGTCAAGGCCCCACTGTACATTGAATCTTTGCAGAAATGGATTAGCTTTTATCGATTTCATTATATGCCCCGTAAACACATTTGAAAAGAATTGCAGATTGAAGAGCTGAGCACGTATTTTTAATCATATGATGGGAAATGAAAAGATTCTAATTTTCATATTGGAAAGAGTTTGTAGATTCTTGTGAAACTGTGTATGATTATTCTTATTTGCTTAATGTTGAGATCTGTATTTGATTTGCTTAATATCGCTTCAAGTAGTAAACTTGGCGTGATTGAATGGAGCACTGGTTTTAGAGAAGTATTGTTATCTGTAGGCTTCTCCTTTCTTCCAGCTTTAATTTAACTTGCCTTGAGTTCTTAGAGTCAGAGAAGTAGTAGTCATTTCATGCCTGCTCTGGAGCGTGTAGTAGACAGATAAAAATCTGTCCAATGTACATTGGCTGTTTTCCAGGCCAGAGTTACTTCATGCTCCTTCAACCTTCTAAAATGACCCAGCTTGGCCCATGGTTCTGCGCGTTACACTCTTCTAATCTGTCTGTCTGCTTTTAGGAGTGTGCAGACTGGTGCCTAAAATGGAAGTAGATGTTAATGGAGAGGCCAGAAGTACCCTGAGCACCCTGCCCTTGCCCGTGGCTGAGGTGAGCTCCCCGGGGAAGGCAGAGGCCGAGAAGCCCCGCTGCTCCAGCACACCGTGCTCACCGATGCGCCGGACGGTCTCAGGCTACCAGATCCTCCACATGGACTCGAACTATTTGGTTGGCTTCACTACTGGTGAGGAACTCCTGAAGTTGGCCCAGAAGTGCACAGGAGGTGAAGAGAGTAAGGGAGAAGCCGTGCCTTCCTTGCGCTCCAAACAGCTGGATGCAGGACTTGCCCGTTCCTCTCGTTTATATAAAACCAGAAGTAGGTACTACCAACCGTATGAGATTCCAGCTGTCAATGGCAGGAGGCGAAGGCGGATGCCCAGCTCAGGAGACAAGTGCACTAAATCTTTACCTTATGAACCTTATAAGGCCCTCCATGGGCCCCTGCCTCTTTGTCTTCTTAAAGGTAAGAGGGCTCACTCCAAATCTCTGGACTACCTCAATCTAGATAAAATGAGCATCAAGGAGCCAGCTGACACAGAAGTGCTACAGTACCAGCTTCAGCACCTAACCCTCAGAGGGGACCGTGTGTTTGCTAGGAATAACACATGAATGACCTGCGGAATGTGTAAACCAGTTTATGATAGCCTACGCTCGGCCAGAAAAAGCCCGCTGTTGGACTCTGTACAGGACTCTCCACATTATAGATGGTTATATCTGCTAAGTGTTCCAGGAACATAAAAATTGTTCGGATCAAATTTGAATACAGAAATAAAATCACAGGTACTTGGGGAGAAATCATTCTAGAGCACGCAACTACAAAGAAAACAGAATGTTGACCATTAGTTTGTATAGCTTTTTAGCTAGGAAAAAAGGCTTGGTACGGTAAGATCTTTATGATTCTAACGCTCGGATTGGGAATGCTATCTGCTCGGTTGTTGCTGACATGGTATGATTCATTAGAAATTCGTATCTTAAGTACTCAAGTACTTCTTTAACCTCTGTATTTTACTATACAATGTATGTCATGATTTGTTTTATGAAATTTAGAACTTGAACATTGCTGAATTTTGGACCACTTTTTATTTTTAAATATTGAGTTTAAATATTTTATAACTGGTTTTGCACTGAAAAAAAAAAATAACAACTAACATTTCCGATTGACACAAGAGCATAAGCTTTCTTCACTTGCCTCAATAATATTATTGAGCAATGAATTTTTTATTTCCGCATGGAAAGTTACTGATCTCTCTGGCTGTAAAATATTCCTTTATAGTGTTATTAACATGTCTTAATAAAATTAAATTTGGGATACAAAGTATTTATTTTACAATAGGTGCGGGGAGGGGGAAGCTTTTCCAGAAAGTTTCCAATGTGAAGTTTTCATGAGTTGAAAAAGTTTCCTTTGGGCTTATTTTCTAATTTAAAATTCACCTGGAACTTTAAAATGGAAAGGATTCTTTTAATTGTGGATTATAGGCATAATACTGTTTGCATCTGAATGTTCTGTAAGTGAATGGAACTTTCATAGAGGAACTCATGATTTCTACTATCGAATGCTTAATCCAAGTATGAAGTGATACCATTCAGCATGGCATCGGGTCATCCCAGTTTTAGGTTTTTGCCGCGCAAGCACTCATTGAAATTCCAGTTTCTAGGATTAGTGTAGGAGCCTAAAGTGCTCTGCAGATTTAATGGGTTAAACCTGGATTACTTAACAATTTATGTCAATTGCACTGGTTTAATTTGTTGCTAAAGAAATGCTGTCCTGGCTTTAGTAACAAATACAGCTCAACTATTCTTGAATATATTTTGGAAAAAAAAATGTATGTCACTTACCTTTTTTAAAAGTTTCTATTTCTTTTTTGACTCTTGAAGGTGCAATTTATTACTGAATTGGCATTTCTGGCAGCATAGACCTGCTTATTTTAAAGTTTATTTTGGGGGCTGTGAGTTTCTTGGGTGTTAGCACTCTTGCTTATAAAACAAGAACACCTTTTAATTAATGAATGGGCCATTTCTGGTGCCGTTGTGACTTTTCTTCAGCCGGAATGAATGGCAAACTATTTAGAGCAGAATAAGTATTAGAAACCCGTAGGAACTCTTAATCAACATTTATTATGCTTTCACTGAGGCAGACCTTATGAAAGAACCTTGGTGAAGTTGGCCCATAGCTTACTGAGTTGATCAAATTTCTTGGTGGGCTGGGAATTTTCAGCTGTTGATACTTTAACGTAAATTGCACCTTTGTAACATATTGACAAATGGTCACTAAGATTAACCATCTCTATACAGTCATTAGTTTGACAAGAAATAGAATCCTGTCAGATGCCAAAGAGTTGGGATTTTTACGTTTAATGATTAGACATCGTTATTTATTGATGATTTACCCTGTGGAACTGTATTATTTCTAACTATGAAATAAAAGGGTGATGTAAACACACATTGTTGTGTGATGCTTTAAACGAGGTCCACCATCAATAGGCTGGTTGCTGTTCAAGAATTCCGCCTACGCACTTACTTTTAGGCCCTGTTTTTGTTTTGAAAAATTACTTTTGGTGCTCCTCCACATTTCAAGGTAAAGGATGTATTCATGGCAATGATTGTATTCTGTGTACCTGTGAGAGCTGTCTCTGCCTGTGCACCTAAATAATTTCTTGAGCTAAATAAAAATATGTAGCTTTTTGTTTTGTTTTGTTTTTCCCTTAAAGACAAGTAAAACTCTGTGGCAAAAATGAATGGGTTAAAGTTGGAGATATGGCACATTTGCTATGTCTGATTAGTAAAGATGCATAACTTTTAAGTTTGATTTCCTAGAAAGTTTTGAAACTCTAGGTCAGTAGTTTTCAAAATGTGATTGCAGAGCCCCTTCCTTCATTCCTTCTTGGTTTCTCTGCACTCCATGGCCTGGTGCTCCTGTGGTAGATGCTGTCCTAGCGAGAAAAAAGGTTAGGCTGGGTCTCATTTATCTGAAAAAAAGTCCCATATCATTTAGTCTTTGAATGTGTTATGTTTTTGAACTCCCCCCACCATTTTTATTCAGTTGAATATTCCGTACTAAACAGAGCACACTTCTTCTGGTCATTTAGACTGATGATGTTATCTTCTAGTATTTGCCCTTAAATACATTGCAGTACCACAGAACTTTAAGTTTTCTTTTCAAAGATATGATCTAGAGCAGCGGTCACCAACCGGTGGTCCGCGGACGACTGGCGGTCCGTGAGGTCCGAAAGGTTGGCGACCGCTGTTCTAGAGGCCCAGCTGATGCATAAAGTAGCTATAGAATTTCAGTCCTCGCCTCAGACTTGCTCCCCTGACTTCCATCCAGTTGCATGTGCACCTCTGGTTCCTGGGCTCCTCTGGCCTTCAGTCAGGGAAGAAAAGACTCAGGGGATGAATTAAAATCTCAACTCATTTGGAACCCAACATTTGGTTTCAGGGCCCATCACGTCCTGTCCATTGCCTATGATGCCCATGTGTGGGGCACCGTCTTTTCTCTTCCTTGAGATGTTTATTTCAATGATTTTAATATTTGGGGCTTGAGGAAGCTTTTTTTTTAGAAGATTCTACATTAACTTTTAAAGGTAAACTGACCTTTTCATTAAAGAAAGAACACTTCTTGAGATCTTGAGAAAAGCAACCTATTTTTAGTTATTTTCTCATTCTAACATACTTTTATTTCAGAAAGGCTTTTATTCCATTATAACCATTGACATTATTTTAAGGAAACTTTTCAATGACCTTGGCCTAAGCGTTTGTTCTCGGTCATGGAAAGTAGGAGAGACTGGCAAGCCCATTAATGGCAGGAATACTCTAGAAGAGTTGTGGTGGAGAGAGAACAAGGATGTGCGTTACAGTGTAGAGGGATAGCAAGGAGTAAGTAAAGTTGGCTTTTAAACAATACGATTTGACTAGAGAAAAATTGATGAAGATTGCCTTGGAAATATAATAAATGTGATTAGAAAGCCAGAAGTGGAGGTTGTCAGCACTTAATGATGCACTTCACTTTGTAATGTGCTTCTTTAAATAAGAAAAATGAGGGATTTTTCTCGCCAAGGAGAACAGTACTAGAAACAAATCAAGAATGGGTTTGATTTATTAGTTTGTTTGCCGAGCCCCTAGGACACTTGGTTACTCTAATGGAGGGGAGATGTTGAATTGGTCTTCTCATCATTGTGAAACGATTTTTTTTTTTTAAGAGAAAAAGTCTAAAACCATATCTCCTAAATGTTGTCAACCCTGGTTTTGTGGTTGTCTTTGATGTGCCAATTTTTGGGAGAGCACAGGGTGAGAAAAGAAACTCTTTAATCAGAAGAATGCAGAATCTATTGCAGCGATTCTCAACCTGTGGGTCGTGACCCCTTTGGGGGTCGAACAACCCTTTCACAGGGGTCGCCTAAGACCATTGGAAAACACATATATAATTACATATTGTTTTTGTGATTAATCACTATGCTTTACGTTCAATTTATAACAATGAAAATACATCCTGCATATCAGATTTTTACATTACGATTCATCACAGTAGCAAAATTACAGTTATGAAGTAGCAACGAAAATAATGTTATGGTTGGGGTTCACCACAACATGAGGAACTGTATTAAAGGCCGCGGCATTAGGAAGGTTGAGAACCACTGATCTATTGGAATGAAAAAGAGTTGCTCCAGCCAGTGGAATCCTTAAGTGATCCTGGCTGGCTGGCTTCTGGAGCGAAGAGCTTTGATGCTTTTGCTTTTGTAGAAAAGCTAGCATCACTTTCAAAGTCCCTGCTGAATGCTCTCAAGAACATTCTTACCGTGTGACCATGGGAAGAGGGGAGGGCACTGGGTTCATGATGTTGACCTGGAGGTCTGACTCACCAAGGGAGAGTATTTTCACCAAACTTTTATGTAAAGGGGTTACACATAGACATGTACTTGGAATACTTTGAATCATCTGTCTTTGGCCTGACACTTTAATTAGGAATAGGAACTTACGCAGGAAGACATTCTTGAAGTAATGGAAATTCAGATTTTGGCTAAGTGGTTAGAGCCAAGATGGCAGATACTGAGCATGCATACCACCACACACCTCCCCAATCCATGTGACAGACATGGCTAATCCGTCAGTGCACGGACTCTGAGTCCAGATGTGGCCTCATTATCTTTCTTAACCAGCCCTCTAGAGTAGCTGCTACTGAATTGATCAGCATTACACTGGAGATGAAACCTGTTTGTCCACCACACACTCTACTCCCCCACCCCACCCCTCCCAACCTCCTGCAATGGATTATAGTGTGAATTGAAAAATGGTCTGAACATCTTTGAATAGGAGACCATTCTGGGTCCTCTCTTCTAACCAGAGAACAGAGGAGAATGGTCTCCATTACCATCACCCTTAAGATTGATTTCACCTTCAAGGACATGCTTCTTGAGGAAGAATGCCAAATGAGTGTTTTGTAGAATAAATAGTAATTTAAGAGAGGGGGAAAGTGAGGATCTTAAATCATCTGGGACTAAAATCTGAGAAAGAACTATCTTGTTCATTTTTCTTTCAGTTGGCTGACCAACTTTTGGATTTGCTCTCGTCTGTGTAGAAGGTGAAAAAAAAAACACACAACCTTCATAGGGAAGTCTAGGAGATGAAAAATAGGAGAAGGCAGAAATCTCAAAGTAATTGAGTCTGAGAAGGAGCAGGGCATGCCAATAATGTTCAGTGGTTATTGCCACTATTCTTGGTGGCTGGCTAAGTTGGACTGATCCACTTTCTAGAAGAGTTAAGGTGGAGGCATAGTTAAAGAGCTGAAATACTGGAGTTGGAGATGAGGGGAGGTGAGAGTTAGGAGGGAATAAGTAAATGGATATTTTAGTGATTTTTTTTCTCTTGTCCTGCAATTAATCCTGGGGTGTGGTGGGAATGACAGAGAAGGTTTGCTTTAATTATGTAAGGTCCAAAATACATTTAAAAATATGTATTCTTGACATAATGTGTATGAGAAATTTATATGGAAAGTATTTTGCTCAAGAAGTTTCCTAATACAGATCATCTTTTGAAATGACCAATTAGAACCCTGCATTAGTTGGTAGATTTCTGTATTTTACTTTCTAATATTTATAATTAAGTTTGAGTTTTGTATTTTTTATTAACGTTTCTCACATTTTTAGTGTAATGCTCATCTAATAAATTGATGTGGTTAAAGGAAAAATGTTTAAGGGATTAAGACATTGTAGGTTTGAATATTGTTTTATGTTAGGTCATATAAGGTATTATACTCAGCGTTCAAAAGATATTCATTATATGTGACAAAGTGACTTTTTTTTAAGAGGAAAAGGGCATATAAAATTATACTGGGTATAAATTCTGCCCCCTATCCCAAAATTCATTTCTTAAATGCTTGCTGGTTCAAGCACTCAAAGTGAAATAGATGGGGACTGTGTTTTTTCCCTTCATGTTTTCTTGAAATCATTCCTTGCTTTTTTTTTTTTTTTTTTTTTCCTTAGGATCCTTTTGACTAGACTAGAGATACTAGAGAATAAACAATTGAAAGCATGTCTTTCCCCACTGGGACAAGTTACTCTATAGAAACCCCAGGAAATGCTGCAATGAGAATAGTTTCTAATTTGTGAAATAGAAAAACTGAGCTACCTCATTTGCATTACCCTAGAGTAGTGGTCGGCAAACTCATTAGTCAACAGAGCCAAATATCAACAGTACAAAGATTGAAATTTCTTTTGAGAGCCAAATTTTTTAAACTTAAACTATAAAGGTAGGTACATTGTTATTAACTTAATTAGGGTACTCCTAAACTGGCCTTTGCTAAAAACGTCCTCAGTCTGATTGAGGTACGTTCGCTGAGGTCGACCCCTTCCAACTCTCCCATCCACACTCGTCTTGTATACTTGTTTCGTCTATCTCCTTTCGTTCATCCTCTCTATATGTCCAAACCATCTCAACATACCTTTCTCAATCCTCGACACTACATCTTCTTTCACTCCACAACGTTCCCTAAAATTAACTTAATAAACTTTGCTTAAAGTTTTAAGTTAACTTTGCAATGTATGTGCGCGCCCACATGCGGTATTTTGTGGAAGAGCCACACTCAAGGGGCCAGAGCCGCGGTTTGCCAACCACTGCCCTAGAGCTATAGTATGGGTTCCTTGTATATTGAGAACCAAATGTGTGATTGTAGGAGGCTCCAAACAGAATGCTCAGAGAACATGAGGGATTTTATATAAAGTATATTAAAAAAAACACAAATTTTTGTTGAAATGGAACCACCTACCAAAGCAAGCTACTATATTTGTAGAAATTGATGTTCCTTCAAATTCATGATTCAACCTTTATTCATCCACCAAATATTTATTGTGATGACATTTTGTGCACCCACAGTGATAAATCACGAGACTACAAGGTGTGTGAACACAGAAGCCATGGTCAAGAACAGATAGTTGCATTTTAAAATAAGTGCTGCTAATAAACATGGATTTTAAGATTTTTTTTTTTTAAGCACAGAGAGGAGAAAGTTCCTAATTCCACCATAAGTGTAGGAAAAGCATCACCAGAGAAGTTATGCTGGGGCCTAGAGGGTGAACAGGAGTTTGCCAGGAGGGTAGAAAGGTGGGGGCCTCCCAGGCAGAAGAGAATGCTGTGTGTGAGTATAAAACTGGAAAAGGCCTCATGGTTCATCCATTCTCCTTTTCCTACTATCCAAACCTACCTAGACAGAAGTATGCCATATATCTTTCTAAAAATAAAAATCTCTAGAAAGGAAGTCATTGAGTTCGACCCATGTTTGCTGGTGAGGAATTTAGCAGTGACATTTCAAGTCATGATAAGTAAACTGCCAAATAATATTTTGCAGTTAGCATTTCTCCTAATTCAACAACCTTTTTACCTTACGTAACTCCTCCAGCCTCGAGGACCCTCTCAGTTTTTATGGGTTCCTGGCAGTCCAGAGTTCTCATAGACATTAGCTGCACATGCATCTGGGAGAGGAATAATCTTTGGGGGATCACATCGCCAGTTTCAGACCCTATTTGGGATCATAGCTAGAAACTCTGGGCCCCGAGAGACGTCTGAAATGCTCTTTCTAGTGAAGGGAGTTGGGAGGAGACAGACAGGTGAAATGTCTGGGGGCTACTATCTTTTTTAATCTAAAGAATTTTTAATAGTCCATGGCTTATTTCTCTATTCCTCTCTCTGCTCTAAGGAGCCAGCTATAAATGAAAATATATATGTATTGGAAGACCTAAAATGCTTGGCCCTTCACATAATGTTCTGTAATTGTGACAATCTTAATTTTGTGTGATTTAAAGATAAAGTCTCACCCACCCTGGCTTCACCACTTAAGTGCGGGATACGTTTGATCATGTGCCTTAGTTTTATTTTTCTATAAAATGGGGAACATAATATCTATTTTACCCTACTTGTGAGAATTAGACATAATGTATGTAATGTAAAATGTCCATCACACAGTAGTTGCTAAGTAAAGTGTAGCCATTGGCAGTAATAAAAACAATCTTTGAAACCCCTGGTTTCCCATGTCTTTATTCACCCCACAACTACTTTAAAAAGGTGCTAAGCAGTAAAATAAAAACAGTGCTTTTATTTTTAAAATTTAAGGTTTTTTTGGATAAAATATTGCAAAACCTTGAAATGTATATGTGAGAGAGGGAGTGACAGGTGAAGATGTGTTGCCTTTCACATCTGATTAATGAACTGGTAAACTTGTGTTTTCTGAAATGGGCTGTTGACATTTCACATGGTGTAAACATGATCCACTTGGGTTACAAAGTACTAGGCCTATTTTTAAAATATTTTTTTATCTTTTTACATTTTTTTATTTGTCATATATGTCACACATATAGTTTGCCAGTAGCAGTAATGCATAAAATATATAAATAAGTATATGTATGCTGGAGATATACACACTTTTTTAAAACTTAAATGTCAAGACCATAGAGTTTGGAAATTGTTGATGTAAATGGCTACATCTATTATAACATGAAAAAATGCTCTCTTTGAACACAATTACCTTTTTGAAATTTCATCTTATTAAATGTTTGGACATGGGCTTGAGATTTAGCAAGATTAAAAAATAAAGAGCATGTTTAGATGTGTATGGGACATCTTATTTTGATTCTTATTCTACATCTCTTTACTGATAATTTCTATCCAGTGCAGTCGTTTTAAAAATTTCTTGGATTTGCTTTCTATTTCCTAATATAAGGACTTGATACAAGCTGGGAAATAAAAGATAGCAGAACAGAACCCACCTGTCTCAGTAGGTTTCTGAGGTTTGTATTGTGAACTTTTCATATTTTTGGTTAGGGACTTCTGAACCATGTCATGAAGAATCCATTATTTGCAGAATCCATTATTTGTGCCTACAGTGTTCTTGGCTACGATTACTAGTGTCCTGTCTTTTAAGAGCATGCATGATACCACTTTACCCTGCGGAACTTTCTCCTTATCCCAGAAATCTTTCAGACAGCCATCTCTAATCATTTGAAGACTTTTTTCTTTTTTACAATATTAGCAGAATTTCTAATCTCATTCTGTGGCCTGGGACGCTGTTACAGAATATGTCTCTTCAGAGGTTGATTTCTCTAGCACTGACAGGTAAATTGTATTCTGGGGGCAGAGAGATTTTGTTCTGATACACTTTGTTTCCAGAAACTTTGGCAACAAAGGGATAAATACCAACTACAGAAAGTGTCTAGAAAGTGGCTTCTTCCTTTTCTTCTCCCTCTCCTTTTCTTCTTCCTGATGCTGATGCAACTTCTAAGAGCCAGATTTGACTGTTCTTTTCTCTAGGCACAGGGTTAAGTGTGGTCCAAGGAGCTTGTTTTGGATAAGCCACACATTGCTCTCTCCATCTTTAGGACCAGCTGGTGCTCATCAAACTGTACAGCATAGTACACCCTCGGAAACAATTATTTGCCCTAGTTAACTTTGCTACATGTTACTTTTTAAAAAACTGTTTAAAGTATTACATATGTCTCCTTTTCTCCCGTGACTCTCATCCCCCAGGACAAGCCCCCACCGCCCCAGTGTTCGTGCCCATTGGTTATGCTAATATGCATGCATGCAAGTTCTTTGGTTGATCTCTTACACCACCATCATCCCCTCCCCTCCCCTGCCTTCCCTCTGAGGTTTGACAGTCCATTCCATGTTTGTCTCTGGATCTATTTTTGTTCATCAGTTTATGTTGATCATTATATTCCCACATATGAGTGAGACCATGTGATATTTATCTTTCTCCGACTGGCTTATTTTGCTTAGCATAATGCTTTCCAGGTCCATCCATGTTGTTGCAAATGGTGAAAGTTCCCCCCCTTTTTTTATAGCTGCATAGTATTCCATTGTGTAAATTTACTACAGTTGTTGTTTTTTTTTTTAACATATCTTTATTGATTTCGGAGAGGAAGGGCGAGGGAGAGAGAGATAGAAACATCAACGATGAAAGAGAATCATTGATTGGCTGCCTCCTGCACCTACCCTCCTGGATATGTTCCCTGTAAATTTTGGAGATTAAACCCTTATGGGAGATAACATTGGCAAATATGTTCTCCCATGCAGTGGGCTTTCTTGTTGTTTTATTGATGGTTTCTTTTGCTGTGCAGAAGCTTTTTATTTTGATGTAGTCCCATTTGTTTATTTTCTCTTTAGTTTCCACTACCCTAGGAGCTGTATTGGTGAAGATATTGCTATGACATATGTCTGATATTACTACACATTACTTTTATTTAATATGAAATCCCCATTCACAGCCTGCATCCATTTTTATCGTTTCCTTACTCTCCTTATGAAGAATTCATACATGTACCAACACCTGCATGTTTAAATTCCTCTATCAGATTCGTTTTGCTGTTATCTCAATGGCTGGTCTGGTTTATAGTGTGTGTTTTTGTTTTGCCTAGGGTAAGTTGAGAGTCCAGAGGGGAAATTTTCAATGATTTCTGCTGGGGTTTTCTGGAGTTGCTAACAATGCCCTTGTTTGTCATCGAGCCAAGATGCAAGCTGACTTTGACAAGGACTATTGGGAATTCAGCTTGTCTTCATTTTTCATAAAGAAATTATTAGCCATCTTTCGATCTTTATTCCAAAAGTATCTTCTGCCTGGGATAGCTTAGTTTTTCATAGCTCCTGAAGTAAAATCAAATTTGGCTTTTCTATGTATAACTGTAGAATTCTTCATTCTGTGACAAAGCCATGAAATGGTCTTAATTCTTCCCTTTAAGGTTTATAATAATATATCTAAGAGATGGACAAATTGGCAAAAAAAAACCCTTTTTTTAAATCAATTTTTATTTGGTTGCAAGTGTAAAAGGCAAAATCTGTCTGGCTCAAATCTGCATTCACTATACGTCTGTAGCTGCTAGTTCTAATAAAAACAGCTGAAGCAATGGAAAATTGAGGTGGAAGAGGGCTCTGTGAGTGTGTGATTGGATCTTTTGAAATTAAAGAAATTCTTAAGACATTTTATTTCTAAAGGCTTTTCAAAGTAGTGCTCCATTCATACGAATTTAGATACATAATCAGATTTTGTAACAACCCTCTGTGTGTGTCCTTGCTCCATTAAAAATCCGTACTAACAAGCCTCTTTATGTGGGCTGTCTAATGAATAACTCCCCATTCACAGCCTGCATTCAGCGTACATGGGAAGTCTGTGGCCCCTTTTCAAGGCCTGCCTTCTATGGGCCATGCTTCATACTCATTCTTTCTGTGTTTTGGTTTGAAATCAGTCACCATATATATTTTTCCTCTGACCATTTACTAGATTAAAAGTGTTTAGGTTTATTCAGACTCTGTTTTTGAGGACCTACTGCGTGCACATAATGCTTTGACTCCAAACCAGATTAGGTAGTAGCTGGCTCTTAAGGATGACAGTTGATGTTCAAGAAGCCTATGACTTTTCCTTAAGTTAAATATTGCTTGTTCTGTTTTGTGTGCCTATAAATAGAAGTATCATGGAGTTGGGCTGTCATGACAGTTTTGCCATTAATGAGACAACTTGCTAATAGTTATGTGCTACCACTAAAGTACTATTCAAGAAACTTCTAAAAAGAGATACAGTATCTATAGATAAATAATATCACTTCATATTTGAAGAAATATGTGGGTAAAAGGCCCAGGATGCTCAAGTCAGCCTATGTGTGAGAGTTTAGGGATAATTGCTCTAGATCTGTTCAAACCTTTAGGAAACTGATAGTGCCAGAAATGAAAGGAGCAATGCAATCAATGTGGAAGCTGAGGGGGGAAACATCTAAGTTGGTTCAGTAACACCTGTGTTTTTGAAAATTACCACCTGGTTCAGATTTAAAAATAACATTTCAATTGCAGACTTCCAACTTTATCCCAATGGTCTCAGTACCATGGGCTGTATATACCAGTATGTAGATGCACAGTGTGTGTTAACAGTACTTTTGTAGCCTATCTCGGGATTTTTAAAAAATGACTTGTTACTTCTGTGAAGTCACACAAAAATGTGACTGCCGAAATATGCAAGAACTAGAGCAAGGTGATGAATCTGGAGCACCTTATAAAAGCCTGACCGTATGCTTTAATTCATTTAACTCCCACGCAGTCTTTTTCTCTCAAAAGTTTGATTGAGCTGTAGTTGGTTTTTGTTGATTGGGATAATTATGCCAGAATGATTTTAAAATCTTTTTGCACGCACTGTTCGGCTTGGGCACTTACTGTAATCACTGAGAGAGGAAGCGAGAGTCCTACCCAGAATTCTCAGGGGAGGGCGGTGGGAAAGAACAAAGTGGACTTAGGGAAGCAGTTATCTTTGTTCTGCATGCAGTTCAGCTGCTCAGCACTGCTCTGGTCGGTCACTGAAAGGATGCACTACTGGAAGGCGCGGGTGAGCCTGAAAGCAAGCAGCAGCACATGCAATGGAAAGAACACGGGCCTTAAAATTGGACAGAATCTGGATTTGATTTCTGGGCTGAGCACAGTGTCTGGTGCAATAGCTACTGATTTTTCTCCCAGATTAGTTATGATAAAGAAACAGACATCATTCACCATTGGCATATAATTAAGGATGTTTGCATCATTCATTTTTATTCATTTTTCATTTTTGTATTGCTAATAATGCCTTGGCATGTCACTCAGTTTAACCCCTTCCCCGGCAGAAACGTGTATACTCGTTTTCACAAAATGTTCTTTTTCAGTCGTCGACGAGTATACTAAGAAAATATGGTAAAAAAATATGGTTTATAGGAAGACGAGTTACAAACTGTTTTCATAACCAGCATCAAAAATACTATATAGAACCAAAATAAAAAAATTAGTCTGAAAAAGAAACGTTTTTAACAAAAAAACTGTTGGGGAAGGGGTTAAAAACAATTTCAGACATTTTCTTCTGCTATGAAGAATAAGTTATTTTCTTAAGATATATGTAAATATATCTTGTTAATCCTTCCCCAGGATATTTTTCCATTGATTTTTAGAGAGAGTGGAAGGGAGGAAGGGGGAGTGAGACAGAGAGGGGAGAGATAAACATCAGTTTGAGAGAGACACACATTGATTGGTTGCCTCCTGCGCAAGGACCGAGAATCGAACCCAAGACCCTTCAGTGCGTTGGTCAAGCTCTAACCACTGAGCTGCCAGCCAGGATTTAAGATATTTTTTATCCTTGATATTGTTCAGTGGCTGATGTCAAGTCTGAATCGAGTTTCCAAGAAGAGTGTCAAGCAGTTGTGTATTTGTTTCGAGCTGAATTCCAAAGTGAATTTCCCCTCATATATATATACCACACTCATTCTGGTGGTGAAGACAATTCATAAAAACAATGCATAATCAAACCTGCCTATCAAGATAAAACAATCCTAAGCCACTGATTTAAATATCTTTAAGAACAACAAATAACAAAGAAAAAAACAGCCCATCCATGACTAAGTATCTGCATACTTTATTGAAAATTCATGGACTAATTTATAGATAAATATTAAAATATTTCTAAATTGCTTCCAAGCCTAGACCTATAGGTTAGTTACAACAGGTAAGACTGCTTAAATATTTTCTGATGTGTAGTGATAATTAAATGCATAGCCTCTTGGAATCAGATGCTATAGTGTAGATAAACAAATTAAACTGAAAATTAATTTAGGAGCTAAGAGTTGAGGTGGAAATGTAGGCTGACCTTGCTTTCCGACAACATGACCTTTAAATTAGGTATAATAAAGCTTTAGTCTCGAGTCTCTTTTTGGTATTAAATCTCTTTCAGATTTGGCATAATTCTAGGGTAAGACCTTCCAACCTCTCCCAGTCCTAAGTCATTGAATGTTGTGTGAACATTGCTATGTTTCATAGTTCTATCAATTTATGAATTCATTTTTAGAAATATAAAAACAATTGCTAATTTAATACTGAGATCATGTTAAGTAATTTTCCTAAGTTATTTTTTATTATTCTATTGGGGTAGGAGGTCTGTTTTCTGTGTGACCCCCCTATTCTACTTAATATGTGATGACACAGCAGTTTTATGAGTTCACATCCTGAAATTGCTTATTTAGAGAGCAGCAGATTCCTCTAAGATATATTTTCTTGCAAATTTTTTCTTTTTCCCTTAGTGCAGTGGTTGGCAAACTGCGGCTCGTGAGCCACATGCGGCTCTTTGGCCCCTTGAGTGTGGCCACGAAGTTTCAATCGCACTGTCCGTGCGCGCCCGCACGTGGTATTTTGTGGAAGAGCCACACTCAAGGGCCCGCAGTTTGCTGACCCCTGCCTTAGTGGTACACGTCAGGAGCTTTCTAGACCAAACAAGAATTATTCTGATAAATATAACCTCATTTACACATCTTTTGAAAAATGTCCTGTTAGTTCGACTCTGTCACAAGGGAGCTTCTTCTTTTAACAAAGAAGTGAGAGAGCAAAATTAAATACACACAATTAGGTAATGAACATGCTGAGGACACGTAAGTACCGCTGTTTTCCAGTTTGAGTTCCCTAAATGGGGGCAGTAAGCGTGGGAGCTGTGGTTGGCTGGAATGAATGAGAAAAAACAGCGGTGACCTTTGCATCGGGGGAAGGACATCGTTCTGCTTCTGGCTTTTCACAGTTTTATGTGTTTGTGTTTTTAATGTATGACCGAACCTGAAAGTTCATCTCTAATCTTGATCCACGGGGAAAGGCAGAAATCCTAACCAGCCAAATGATACAAATTTAAATTTCCTGTAGAGGAAAAAGGTCAGTCGTGTTCTGCTCCCTGGAGACAGTCTCAGCACAGCAAACAGTCTTCCTGATGAAAATTCCTGTGGCGAGCTGGTGCTTTGTCTGACTGGGAACTAAATAGGTCCCTAATCACCTGCCTGCGATGACATCACGGGGGCATCCCAAACTGACCAACTGATGAATACTCTCTCTTAAATATCAACTTCACTTTAAAATTGAAAAACAAAAACATAGGGCTGCATTGAAGAGCAGCTATTTATAGTTCTGTGATGTGAGGCCACCAGTTTCCTATAATGCCCATTGTTCTCTAAAAATAAAGACCCATTTAACCCAGGAGGACTGACAAGTGATCTTGTGATGGGTTTGAGTTGTTGTTCAGTGTGTAAGACTAGGGGGAGAGAGCGCCGCGCGGCGTGTGGACACTGCTGGAGACCGCTGGCTGGGTCGGGGCCTGGGCTTTTGCCGGCTGTGGACACCTGTGTGTCCTGTTGAGAAAATAAGCCTCTGGTGGTTGGTCTCTGCTTTTCCTGTGGGAAACATCGCCCTTTTATAAGATGAGCACACAGCCAGCGTATTTCGTTGGTAGCAAGTGACCAGCCTTCTGCATTAGGTCAGTCCCTGGGGAGGATTCCGTTCCCCTCCTCCATCCTTCAAGTTCTGGTTTTTTAATGGTGGAGTTTTGTCTGTGTCTCACCTACATCAACTAGGACCTTCCTAGGGCGTCTCAAGATAACTTTCTCCTGAGTCTAGGAGAACCCGAGAGGCACCATTTTACCCAGAGGCCTGCAAAATGCGGCTGCTTCCTTGTTAGTGTTTCTAATGTTAGACTTGACTTGACAGTCCTTCCTTAGAGTTTCTTCATCTTCCTCCTCAGTTTTTAGCTGCATTGCAGTACCTGTTGTTTTTCTTTCTTGAAAGGCATAAAAAAGGAAAGTTAAAGAGAAGACCTAAGTGCAGATGAGGTGCATCTGCAGTCCCCCTCGGAAAGCACCTACGGCAGTTCCTGTCCCCGCTCTCCCCGGCGCCTACCGGGAGCTTCGGGAGAGCCAGGGACTGTCGCTTCAGAAGAGCCCTGGAACCCTTGTTTGAAGCTTCTCATGTCAGTGCTGAAGGGCTGAAGGAGAACGCAGGGATTTCTCACAGCCAGTGAATCCTGACAGTGTTGTCTCTAATCTCTTTTTCAGTGTGAACTCTGTCAGATGCCCTGAGAAGACATCCAATTACTGTCTGAGTTGCTATCCAGGGCCTAAAACTGCTCGGGAAAAGAAAGGGCTTTTCTGTTCAGGAACCTGATAGCCTATGTGTGTTCTGAGCTTTTAGCTTTTCCTATGAAATTATAATAACTTGTGCATGAAGGTGAAAGATGGAGGATGATGCAACCTTATGAAATTGAATTTAGTGGACGGTTAATTCTGATGACTCTGACATACTGCTTATTCTGAAGTAGGAGGAAAGCCCTTGATGGGTTTGGCACGGAGCGGTGACATTTAGCTATTAGGCTGGATGAAGCTTCGTGGAAAGAGCTGAAGGGGCGAGGGCTAAGTACTTGAGTGATGGTCTCGCTCCTAATGTGTTTGTAGTTCTCTGTGTGCCTAAATATAGCTGAGAACTTTATAGATTTCCTAAGTAGTAAATATATGGTCTTTTTTCAAATGAATGTAGAAGACTGCATGGTTAGATAAGCAAGTTTGGGATATATTTTTAAAATGTCTAAGTTGCCTATTTTCTGTTACCAGAATGCAGCCACAATTATGTGTGAAAATGAATTTAAAATCAGAAAATCTAAAATCTGTGACAAAGGAGGAAAATATTGACTGATACTTAGTGGGTTTTAAAAGCAACGTATTTCAGATATTTATTTTTAAAATGGACACATTTTAGGAAGCAATGAACAAATGAAGACAAGTTCATGGATTGAAAGCTTAGTAAAAGTTTCTTTGTGGACAAATAAAACAATAATAAAAACAAAAAAACCCCACTTTAAACATTTTTGGTGAGCGCAAAATACAATTTCACACTATTAAGTACAGGCACACTTTACTTTTTGTACTTCACAGATGTTACTTTTTTAACAACTTAAAGGTTAAGACCCTCCACCAGAAAAAAGATTATTACTTGCTTTATTGTGATATTTGCTTTATTGCAGTGATCTGGAACTTTATCCACAATATCTCTAAGGTGTGACTGAATGGGTAGGATTGATGAACTCTGAGGAGGTGAATAGGGCTTTTTCTCGTCATTCATTTAGAATTAGCTATAGATGGTTGTGTCTTTTACTTTAGTACTGAGTGGATTTTTTTTAGTGAGTGTTCACAACTTAGAGAGGAAAGAAAAAAATCAAAGCTGCTTTATCTGCGTGGTGGCCGTGAGTGCTTTGCATCACGATGTGCTTTGCTGGCACTAGAGAGGCTGTGTGTAGGTAACAAGCTGACCTGGTCATCAAGTCCACCCTCAGATGCTACTCAGGCTGAGTAGGGGTGGGTCACACAGGGCAGCAAGTGGGATTTTACTTATTTGTTTAGATTTCATTTGGAAATACATGCAGTTTAGATGTATTAAGCAGCAATATAAATTGGCAAAACAGTAATGATCTAAACCTGTCTTTAGTGATTTGTAAGATGTATACTATTTTTCTATCATGCTTTGTGATTTTCAAAAATTCATTCTGGAATCGTCTAGAAAAATGCATCTCATCAATACCAAACATAAAAAATATCCAACGATATCAATTGAATATATTTGGCAACATTTGCTATACATATAGCGGAACTATAATTTTGAACGTGTAATCACAAGTGAAAAAACCTTTGCCAAGGTCAGTATTTTAAAAACATGACTCTTTTTGTCAGGGCCGCTTTCCCTGCTACCCTATCTAAAATTGCAAAACTACGTCCGGTTCTCCCAATACACTTTCTTTGTTGTATTTTTTCTTAGCCTTTAGGACATTCTTACATATTAAGTATCTTTTCCCATTTATTTTCTATTTCTATCATAATGTTAACTCAACAAGGGCAGGAATTTTGTCTCTTTTGCACAGTGTTGTACCCCACTGTCTAGAACAGTGCCTGGTGCATAGTTGGTACCAAATGTTTGTTGAATAAATAAGTAAATGAATTGTAAGAGACATAGTGTTCATCCTTCCATCCATCAGATATTTATTAAGCAGACACTGTGTGACCATGCCTCATATAAGTACCTGTCTTGGTTTGAATATATCCATTTAGTTAACACTTTATTAAATGTGGAATTCCAACCCCCCTTCCATCCAAGCAGTCTGTAGTTTTCAGTATCTGTGTTACTAGGCCCAAATGATCTGGAAGAGTTAATACATATTAAAGAGAGTTCCGTAGGTATAGATCAAATACTAAAAATGTCGTTTGTATCACTCTAAGTGAATCCTGTGCTTTTAGAAAATGGGAACGAACCAAAGAAAGAGAAAGCTTTAAATTCTCCAGCTATGATATGCTTCCCAAATTAGACCATGCTTTCTGTCACTTGACATTTTGAGAAGCCGGTAGGGTATTGGAACACATGCCTGGGTTTGAAAGCGGCTCCATCACTTACTGTGTCACCTTGGGCATGTGCCGTAGCCATTTTGTATCTCAGTGTCTGCATCTTAACGGTGGGCTCAGGCGAGGATGAAATGAGATAATACATGTAAAGTGCTTAGCACAGTGCCCATAGTATGTGCTCACTGGTGTCAGTATTGTTGTGGACTTGACTTAGTTCAAAACAGCTTCTCTACTTAGCTTGGTTTTGCATTTTGTTTGTATTTGGAAATAATGTCTGCAATATTTTCCTCACATGGGAAGCAAAGGCATACCGAATAGACATATATTCAATGCGCTAGCACTCTTTTTCTGATGTGCTATGGTTTCTTTTCAAGTAAGTACTGTGTCATTTACTCTCACTAATATCTTTTGCTTTATTGAAGAAGGAGCAATGTTGATTATTAAATGTTGTCTAATTAGCTCAGTGTTGCTTTCACTTTCTAGGGGAGCCAGTGGCTATGTGAACTACGTTCCAGAAAAGATATCTAGAGGATGGAAGCTTGTGAATTTGAGAAGAATTTAGGGGGATATTGTACCCTGGGGACTTGTGTCTGGCCTGTTGCAACTAGGGGACAGATAGTAGGAAAAGCAACCAAAGGCTCTGAGGACTCACAGTTACAATGGAATGTTGACTCCACTGCTTTCTGGTAATGGGATCTTGAACCAGTCCCCTAACTTTTTAGAAAAGCAGAAGAGTGAAGAGTGAAGAGTGAGTGCTGTGTAGACAGAATTTGAAACCCACTGCTAATTCCTTAGTTGTACATTTTGGGCCAAATTGCTGAATCTCAAAGTCTTAATTTTCTCATCTATATATTGGCCATAAAGGAATCTCTATCAAGGTGCTGGTAAGATAAAACATAGTTAAATGCACCGTGCCTGGTACATGAAAAATGCACAGTACATGGTCATCACTATAATGATGGGCAGCACCAGCGTCTACCTTAAAGATTTAGGGACTTGCCTGTGGTGTTGCTCAGTGGTTGAGCATGGACCTATGAACCAGGAGGTCACATGCTCAGGTTGCAGGCTTGATCCCCAGTGCAGGGAGTGCAGGAGGCAGCTGATCGGTGATTTTCTCTCATCATTGATGTTTCTATCTCTTTCTCCCTCTCCCTCTCTGAGACCAATAAAAATAGATTTTTAAAAAAGATTTAGGGACTAAATAAGAAATATAAAGCATCTACCACCAAGTACATGTTTAAAAATGTTTTTACCTTCTTCCTTCTTGGCTTTCCAGGGACTGGGTCCAATTCTCCTGCTTCCCCAGAGAGTAATCTCCACCTTCGGCTCCCTTTTCTCCTCCCCGGCAGCATCTCCTCACTCAGCCTGTGCAGGCGATGCTCACACGGTGCATGTGCCCACACCTCTTGCTTCGTGCTCACAGAATGCAGGATTCAGAGGAGGGTGGCAAAATGGGCCACTTTGTGAATGCCACACGTTTCATCTTTCTGAGCTTTTCCACTGAAAACATACCCACCTACATCCCTCTCTTCTTCCCGAACATATGTCTACCCAGTACTTTAAATCACAGAATCCTAATGCTAAATAGAGTTTAGTCCGGAGGCAGAAAACCGAGGGCCTCCAGGCCAATCCAACCCAGGGACATTTTGTTTCACTGCCCAGAGTTAGCTTGGGTGGGATTATAAGATTTTTGAATTAGTTGTTAATATTTTAAAGAGTCAGACATTTCAAATTAAAACACATTCACAGGCTCATATGTGTTTGTGGCTATTCTGGCAACGTGAGACAGTCTGGCAGCCTTCACACCAGACTCCCCCAGGCGACAGTGGTCTGGAGTGAAGTTGAGACCCAGTCCCTACCACTGTGTCCTTGTACTTATACCTGCATGGCTGCTGTCCATCAGTAGTCCAGTTCTTTCTTAGTACAGACATGGCACCTGAAGCCAACCAATGCTTAGTGCTGCTGTTTACTGATGGAAAAGTGAGTCAGTAAGTGAGAGAGGATGAGCATTCTAATTTTTGGATTCTTGGACTCCTGCTCTTTTACTCTTCTTAGCTGAAATTCATGGAAGGCCATTATTCAGCTGACGGCAAATTTAAACATTTTTATGACAAATTTTTAAACACCTGGGCCCATTATCTTCCTGGGTTAGAGAATGAGCAGGTCAAGATGAATTCACAGGTTCAAGTTTGGTCTTCAGTCCCATTTCCTTCCTTCAGTTTTACAGCACCCAGCCGCACCCGTCACACCCATCCCCAATGTGTAAGGCCCTGGCCCTTCTTGTAGACAATGTTCAGTGAATATTAGGAGACTTCACTTGGTACCATTCATCCAGGGATGGCAAACGCTGATACCGTGCAGCCAGGCTGCTAACTGTGTGTGACAGGCTGGGGTGACCTGGAGACCATCGACCCAAGAAAGAATACAACTGGAGTTATTAGTTGTCATGAGAGAATCCTGGAGCTGTTCCATCTTTCTTTGTTTTTTAAATTAAATGCATTTTTATTAACTTCAGAGAGGAAGGGAAAGGGAGAGAGAGATAGAAACATCAATAAGATGAAATCACGCCCCCCACTGGGTATCAAGCCTGCAACCCAAGCATGTGCCCCAACCAGGGATCAAACCATGACCTCCTGGTTCACAAGTCGATGCTCAACCACTAAGCCACACCGGCCTGGCTTTTTATGCTCTGTTTTTCAAGGGAAGCCCAAATCAGAATTTTATATGAAATCTTCTGGCAATTAATTCACATTTGTAAGTAAAACTGTTTTGTCTAAAAAGAACAAAGGCTCGACAGTTTGCGACCCCTGCCAAGGAAAAGTCCAGGTGAAAAAACGAACAGCTACTGCTTCAGGAGGGTAAAGAGAGATACACAGAAAGAGCACAGACGTTGGTTTTAGACAGACTTGGGTTTGAATCTCAGTTCTACCACTATTCCTCGGCGATGCTGCCCAAATCATTTCGTCTCTGAGTTTGAAAGCCCTCATCTGAAAAGGCCTTTAATGCCTTCTGGAGATTGATGTGAAGATCAAAGGGAGAATATAGGTACAACCCCTGGCACAGAACAGGA
This sequence comes from Myotis davidii, assembly GCF_000327345.1. NCBI lineage: Eukaryota > Metazoa > Chordata > Mammalia > Chiroptera > Vespertilionidae > Myotis > Myotis davidii. Next base: position 4,021,456 of record NW_006284843.1, read on the forward strand.
ACCTAGATCTTCTCAGCTCCTTTTTCCTTTCTTGATCTCATCTAGGTTTTGGCAGGATGGTGTAGTTAAATTTCAGTCCATATAGTCCTTGGTTTCTTTCTTTCTTTTTTTTTCCCCGTCTCAGCGTACCGGGAGTGTGGTGGGTTGAAGACTGCATCTACTATCTTGGCTCTCCTATGCTTGCTCCCTCAGATCCAGGGGCTGAAAATGATTAGGAACAGATAAGCTGTATTAAATGTTACCTGGTGCAATGAAAAGACATTTCAAACAAACTGTTATTTATGGCATTAAAACATGTATCAACAATAAAATACATTCAAATATAGTATTGCAAGGTAACAATTCCCTGCCAGAAAATACGCTATATTCCCAAGCAGTATTTCAGTTAAAACAATATACTGTATACAAATCAGAACAATCCAGAAATGCTGGCAAATTCAGACGTCCCACTTTATTTTTAGGTGTATTTCCTACTTGTGGTGAAAAAAACCATATAGGGTTTTATTTCTGGAAAATTTAAGACATTTCCTACTGGATTTGGATGGAGTTTGAGAGAATCCTACATGCCTTTCTGAGTAATGAAAGCTTGTAGGCAGAGCAATGACCAAAGAAAGGCCCAGCTCCTCCCATGAGGTCGCCTCTGGCAGCTGGGGGTGGGGCGGGAGATTAACTATCAACAGAATTCTGGGATTTAGAGCCTCTACCTTTTGACTCTGTTATCATCCAATTAGAAATTCTTTGATTTGTAACTATTCTTTGGTTAAGGAAGGAAATAAGAAAAGTCACAAAGAAAAAGAATGGAGTCAGGGGTCACCAAACGAACCGAACCTCATGCTGAAATGGTGCCTTGGGTGGGAAATGCCCTCACCATTCATTTCCCAGTTTTTATATATTCATTCTCTCTCTCTCTCGCTCTCTCTCTCTCTCTCTCTCTCTCTCTCTCCTTTCTCTCTCATTTGATCATATAGAATGACTTTAGGCATATCTAACTTTAGGGGAAATGTTCCCATGGCAAAGATAAAAAAATTTTGATAGATCTTTTTATACATTTTTCTATAATTACTCTCATAGCTTAGAAATGGTCTTCTAAGAGCTGTGTGATGTAGCCGTTGCTAGGGAAATTTGCTTTTTCGTGAGCAGCAGTTTTGCAAAGCAGATGCATTTCCTCTCTTACTAATGAGTGTGTAAATGGTACCTCTATTGCCTTTTGCTTCCATATTTTGGAAACAACTTGAACTATTTGCTTAGGACAGCAGACATCTGCTTTATAAAAATTGAAGCAGATAGGCTCCTAGAATGTCTTATTTATATGCAACTTGTGCTGAATATTTCAAAAGTGCATTTGCTGTTTCTAGTTAGAAGACATTTTATACCTGTTAATGGAGAAATCATTGTTTAGAGTTAAAAAAAAAAAAAACCTCTCCAAAAGGTTTAAGTGTGTTTGGTTGCACTGTGCCTTTCATTCTCCCCAATCTCATGGTAGGGTGGGGAACCTTCCTGATTTGGGCTGGGAAGCAGACTGGAAGTCCTGCTTCATAATAGCAACCTGAATATTGTTATGCAAAGTTGAGTGGGAGCAAGGCTGTTTCAGAGGCAATAACGTTTTCTTCCAGTTCACTGATCCACTAATTTCTATTCACTTTAAACTGCTCTTGTATTTTTCAGAGAGAAAAAAGCTATTTTCTACCACTTGCACTATTCTTATCTTTGGCTTTGAACAAAAATCTTCCTGGATAACAAGGACTGGTCACCCTCCTGCTTTTAAGGACAGCTGGTAATGGCTCCAAACACATGCAAATAGGGAGTATAGCTATTTCCATAAAAGGTGGCGCCACAGGCCCTCTAATTACACTCTCTGGTTTTAGATGGAGGAGAAAGATGGATTTAAAGAATTAGGAAAGGAAAAGGCCAGAAGAGGAAAGCAGCTTGGATAGCATAAAAGACTGTCTGAGCAAAAGACAATGTCCTCACATGGTTTGTTTGTTTGTTTAGTAGCTCCCTCCCTGAAAGTCCTTGGAAAGTTTCTAAATTTGATGGTGCCACTGAAATGAAAGAATATTTTGCTGCTTATTAGTTTAAATTTGCAAGAAGGCCTCTCCTGATATGTTTATACAAGATTGTACAGGACTCGTTTCTTTCTATTAAATCATTTACTCTTTTCTTTTTCTTGGAAGTTTTGCTCCTTTTGACAATCTTCCTTAAGAGGATTAAAGCTGTTTTAGCACTGGGCCTTAAATATATGGGTTTAGACCTCAGTTAATCAACTTGAAGCTTTTTTTTTAAAAAGTAAAGAATATACTTTCTTAATGTAACAGTTTGAAGCTGAGTTGGCATTCTGGCTGTGGCATGTGTAAGGGAGAATAGAAGGGAATGCAGTATTTTGAGAATATATCTTTTGCAAGATTACCAAGAGGATTCTAATGTACACGGAATGAGAGCCAACTTTTCCAAGAAGTTATTTTGAATGTAATAGGGATGTTCTCTGTGGGTGTGATGAGGTTATTGTCCCCTTTTTCCATTTCTGTATTGAGAATATGAGTTACCTGCTTCTAGGGAATGATGAGAAAAATTTTTTTCCCGAGTTACATATCAGAATAAAGTTTTTATTTTTGATGGGCTTTTGAAATACTTATCTTTTTAAACTAAACTCCAATCTGTACTTGGATTTCATCAGTTTTTCCATTAATGTTCTCTTCTATGAAGTTTTGTCTCTTTTACCTAATGTCTTTCTTATGTATTTAACTAGAGGCCCAGCACACAACATTCAGTCTGTACCTGTGCGCGGGTACAGTCCCTAGTCCTGGCCTGTAATCAGGGTCATCTTCCGCAGCCCCCCCTTGCCACCACCCACCCTTGGTTCCCTGTTCACCACCGGGTGATCGGTGCCTGATGGCCGGGGGAAGGGACCAAGAGGTCAGTTGTTCCTGCCTGCTTGCTGGCCCCACCCCTGCTGTCGGTGGCCATCAGACAATCAGAGCCTGCAGGCCAGGGAAAGGAACCAGGGGTGGTCAGTGCGCCTAATAGTGACTGGTTCAGCGGTCATTCTGGTCGTTCTGCCGTTAGGGTCAATTTGCATATTACCCTTTTATTATATAGGATAGAGGCCTGATACACGGGTGGGGGCCAGCTGGCCTGACCTGAAGGGGACCCCAGATCGGGGTGGGGGGTCCCCGCTGGGGGCAGGGCCAGCCTGGGCGAGGGGCCGTGGGTGGTTTGCAGGCCAGCCACGCCTCCAGCTTTGTCAAGAAGGATGCTCAGTCTATCTGGCCTAATTAGCATATTACCCTTTTATTAGTATAGATTTTTTTTTATATCAGTATGGATTTATATATACTTATTTTATACTTTCAGTTATAGCCTTGTGTGGGAAAAAGGCATCAATAAAATAATGAAATGATGGTGATAAATAGTAGGGGAAAATGTACAGAGGGTGCGAAGACATCAAACAAGGGAATCGAATCCCATCTGAGCTAGTATGAGGAAAGGAAAGGAGCAGCAAGTAAGTTTTAACTGAGGAAGTAACATTTGAGCCGAGAGCTGAGAAACTAGAGGCCAGAGCACAGATGACAAGGGTGGAGAATCCAAGGTGAGGGTGGAGAGGTAGGCAAGTGTATTACTAAAAAGAGATCTTCTCTTTTCAGTAGCATATTGATTCATATGTCAGTAGTGATCCTCTTAAACAGTGGCTTTCAAATTGTGCTCCCAGAATCCTCGGTGTACGCCATTGCTAGGGCCTGGCTCTGCGAAGCTGCACGTACCTCAACCTGAGCATTAACATGAAAGACTCTACTTTAGCCCTGCCGGAGCAGCTCAGTTGGTTAGAGCATCTTCCCAATAAGCCAAGGTTATGGATTTGATCCCCAGACAGGGCACATACAAGAAGCAATCAATGAATGCATGAATAAATGGGGAAGCAAATCTCTCTCTCTCTCTCTCTCTCTCTATCTATCTCAAAATCAACTTAAAAATTATTTTTTAAAAAAGACTGCTTTTATTGTGAAGCTTCTCTTAAAATTTTACTTAAAAGGTTCTAACCAGAAACATTTTGAAAGCTACTCTTCTGCAACATGCTTTTTATGATCTACAACAGGACACACACTCATCCATTATATGGGTGTGTTTTATTTTATTTATCAGTCCTCCATAGCTGAATACTTAAGTTGGTTTTGATGTTTCACTAACACACAACTCTAGTGAGCTTCTCTATTCAGAACTTTTTGTGCATATGTAACTTCGTTGTACAGTGTAACTGGTTCTTTCCTCAGAATTATTTTCTTTTTTTTTTTTTTTTTAGAATTATTTTCACATACAGCTGACCTCCATTTCTAGGAGTGGATCAAAGTTGTACTAGTTACAATGCTGCACATATACCACCCTGAAATTTAGTGGCATAAAGTGAAAATAATTCTTTATTATTGGGTCAGGGATCCAGGAGTGGCTAGGCAGGGTCTCGCATGTGGTTGTAGTCGGTTGTTGGCTGAGGTTGTAATCATTTGAAGGCCTGGCCTACTCCATGGTGGCTCATGCACATGGCTGGTGATTGTGCTTGTCATGGATAGGAAGGCTTTGTTCTTCTCCACCTCGATCCCTCTACAGGGCTGAGTCTCCTCACACATGGCAGCTGACTTCCCCAGTACAAAACACTTAGGAAGCCTGACCGAAGTTGCAATGCCTTTTACCACACAAAGGAAATCACATACTGTTATTTCTACCATTTTCTGTTGGTCATTGTGGTAAGCAGAATAATGACCCCTTAAAGATGACCTAAGAAAACGGAACTAGTGAAGATGTTATCTTTCCTGGCAAAAGGAAGGTTACTGCAGACATTATTAAGTTAGGATTTTGAAATGAGTAGATTATTTGGATTATCCAGTTGGGTCCAATGTAATCACAGGGGTCCTTATAAGTAAAACAAGGAGGCAAGAGATTTAGAATCAGAGAAGGTGATGTCTCTACAGAAGCAGATATTGGAGTGATGTGATTGGTGAGGTGGCCTGAGCCAAGGAATGTAGGCAGCCTCTAGAACAGTGGTTCTCAACCTTGGCTGCACATTAGAATCACCTGGGAATCTTTTTAAAATCCTGATTTCTGGGCCTCATCCTCCGGAAATTCTGTTTCTTTGTTATGGGGAGGGGCCACAACATTAGTAACAAAGAAACAGAATTTCTAGAGGATGAGGCCCGGAAATCAAGATTTTAAAAAGATTCCCAGGTGATTCTAATGTGCAGCCAAGGTTGAGAACCACGGTTCTAGAATATGGAAAAGGTGAGGAAAGAGATTCTCCCTTAGAGCTTACTGCTGACACCTGGATATTAGCTGGGTGTGACTATTTTGAGCTTCTGATCTCCAAACCAGTAAGATAATAGATCTGTGTTGTTTTAAGCCACTAGCTCTGTAGTGGTTTGTTACAGCAGCAAAACAATGCTAATACGGCCTCATATCCTTGAATCATTGTGGGAGGGGACTACACAAAGGAGTGAATACCAGATGGTTAGGATCATTCAGAGCCATCTCAGATGTCACAAAGGCTATGCCTACTTTTAAGGTTTTCAGATCTATATTGTCAAGTTGCCCTTAGGAAGAGCCTATGAATCTCTGCAACCAGAAACTTAGATAAATACAGATTCCGTGAAATCAGAGAAGGTATTGCTATAGGCAGTTAGACAGACCTGAGCAGAGCAAGAACGATGGGCCAGGTACAGAAACTCACCAGGGCAAAAAGCCCCAGAGGCCTAGCAAGGGGCAAAACTGGGAAAACAAGAACTTCACCCCCAGGGTAACCTACCATATCAATGATCATGTGGTTTGGACCCCTGGCTTTCCATGTTGCTAGTCATGCGGTTTAGACCCCCTGACCTTTTCCTCCCAAAGATAACATCTAGGCCTCAGTTGTATTTCAGCTCTAGGCCCAAAAAAGCAGCAAAACCAGGTAAGTAACGCCATGGCTGCTTCAGGACCAGCTGCATTGGCTAATGACCCTCTGCCCTGGCACTGACCAATCAGGAGTGACCAGAACCCTGAAAGAGCACACCTGGAAAGCTGATGAATATTCTATTGAGACCTCCCCAAAGATTTCCACCAGAGAGAGATAAATACGCGCAGGATGAAGGACCCAGCCACTCTCTCTCCCCTGGAGGAACACACCCACACCATTCTTTCTTCCCTCTAAGGGACCACACGAGACTTGCAACCAGGGGGCAGACTTGCAATGAGGGGGTGGCAGCTCATCCCAGGCTAACCCCCTTTTCTCTGACTTCCCAGTGAGCCAGAGCAGCCCAGCCTAGGCTCTCCTTTACTGCTTCCATGTACCTTCCTTGTTTCATGGTTGTAAGTATATTTTTGCTGTGGCCAATAAGTTCTTACTTTGCTACACTTTGTCTCTTGCTTGAAATCTTTCCTTCAAGTAGAGAAGAACCGAGGTGTCGTCATCTTGCCGGTAATAGTGTCTTTCAAATGACCAAACTTTCCAGCTCGCGAATCTTCTTGTGGAGGAGACTATAATGGGGGGAAATGGGTTATTTAATTGTCTAGGTATCTTGCCTTCTGACACAGTGGGAGAGTAGGTAGCAAGTGGGAGATTTATAGCTGAAGTAGCTATCTCTGTGTTGCTTGAGGCCATTTGCCCCCTACCAATTTATTCTGATCAATAAAAGTAAATTCCTAGTTGCAATTCTACAAATATATTTTTACCTGATAGCATTTAAGAATCATGTCAGACTTTAAAGCCATGAGATTCCTAAATATAGCTGAATTTTTTTTTTAAAGAAGTATTATTGAGATTTGTCTCTCAAGCAAGTGAACATTTTCAACAAGAGGAGCTTAAAATAAAGACACGTGTGTTTAAGAGGAGACAAGTAATTTCCACAGAAGCTAAGCCAATCTTACTCTTTGCAGAAGGCAAAGTCTCTGCTGGGGAAAATTTTAAAATGCTTACCTCTGGGCTGGGGGTGTGGCTCAGTGGTTGAATGTTGACCTATCAACCAGGAGGTCATGGTTTGATTCCTAGTCAGAGCACATGCCCGGTTGTGGGCTGGATCCCCAGTGTGGGGCGTACAGCCAATCAATGATTCTCTCTCATCATTG
>NW_006284843.1:4028604-4050902 GCF_000327345.1 Myotis davidii
TTCTGGAATCAAATATGTGAATGAGGAAAGATTTATTTTTCCTATAGAGTATCTACTGCCCAACAGAGAAATGCTGAGCAGGGGTCTTTCTCATTTTGGAAGTTATTATTTTTTTTCTGGAAGATATAACATGTTTTAAAATTAATTAAACCAGAAATGGAAATATGCCAGCAAGCAAATGCTATTTCAATAAGATCCCTCCTGTGCTTTCTTAGGCTTTTCCCAATAAACTCATAGAATTCCTGTCAAAGGTGATTTAGAGACCATTTAGTTCCCTTTATTTTACAAATGAGGGATCTGAGGCCTCGAAGCTTGATCTGCCATAAGAACTCAGAATATGTGATGAGTACCAGACCAAGTGACAGATGGAAAAAGAATATTTTTATTTATCATTCCAGCGGCTTTGGGGTTCTTTTTACTTTTTCTCTCTTCCCTTGAAATCTATACTATGGGGGTATAGATAAAATAAAGTTGGGTAGGTCATTGATGAAACTGATTAACGGGTATGTTGAGAGCTATTATATAATACTCTCTATTTCAGTATATGTTTGGAATGTTCTATAAAAAAAGTTTAAGACAACAATCATACAGATAAATATACTATTGGACAAATAAATATACAATATACTATTGGATAAGTGGGCAGGTCTCAGAGTTTCCCTGCAGTTGTTGACTCAACAGTGTAAATAGGCAGGGAAATAATGTGGGAAGCCCAGAGTTCAATGTGAGGACCCCCTGTCAGCAAATGGCCGCGAGACTCTTATTATTCATAAAATTTGGGTCCTCGGTTGACCCTAGGAAGTCCATCTCAGCAGGTAAATTCCTTCCAGGGGTTCACATCAAATGCATCTTTCTTCTCCTGGCCCACAACTACTCAGCGAATTAAAAAGAGGCACCTTCTCCCAGGTGAAGGCTGCCCCAGGACAACTTGGTAAAGCTTGGTGGGCAGAGTGTGGTTTCAGTGTCTACTTTTCCCTCGGCCCAAGGCCAGTCTTTAATGATTTGCCTGCAGCAGATGAATGAGATATTACTCTGGTTTAGATTGCTGAATTTTTTTATTTTTATTTTTTGCCAAGATCACATCCTTTTAAACTTAAGAGTTGTGATGGTTAATTTTATGTGTCAACTCAACTGGATCATGGAGTGCCCAGTTATTTGGCTGAACATGATTTCAAGGTGTGGCTGTGATTGTTCCTGGGTGAGATTAGCATTTGAATCTGTAGGCTAAGTAAAGCAGATTGTCCCCCCTTTCACTCTCCCTCTCCCTCTCCCTGTGGGTAACTGAACTAGGACATCAATGTTCTGTTGCTCTCAGACTGGACCTACATCATCATGGATGCTCCTGGTAGAGCTTGGCAAGCAGAGCACTAGGTGCTTCTCAGGCCTTCATACTGGGAATGGAACTACACCAATCGGCTCTCCTGGGACTTCAGCTTGCAGATCGCAGGTTGTGGGACTTCTCAGCCTTCCTAATCATGTGAGTACATTCCTTATAATAAATCATATATATATATATATCTTGGTTCTTCCAGTCTTCTCGTTCTCTTTGTTTCAGGCCACATGTCTACAGTGTACCTTAGTGTGCCTAAGGCTCTTGTGGAAATTCCACATAGTCATAGCCATCATGGGAGGGATGTTTTCTAAGGGAGGGTCAAGGAGCATAATTTTTTATTTAGTCACTTTAGAAATAGATCATATTCTGAAAACTATTAAGAGTTTCTACACATTTTAAATTGAGATTTGAAACTATTAAAGAAAGAATACAGATTTCATAAAAACTTTATTATATATGTGATTTATTCATCCATTTATTGAGTGCCAGGTACTGAGCTAAGTGCTATGGAGAAAACAGAGAAGCTTAAGATATTGTCCATGCAATCAAGGTTCTTACAGCTTAATAACAAACATAGGCAAAAATAAACATATTGTGATACAAGATACAGTGGCCTAATAAGCAAGTTCCAAGTGCTACAGCAGTTCAGATAAAGGAACGATCTCTTCTTGTAGTAGGACCTAGGAAAGTCTGATGGAATTGACTTTTGAACTAAGATTGAAGAATGAAGAATGAACTGGATGACAATGCGATGGGAGAGAATTGCAAAGCACAGACAGTATTGGGGGTGGGTATTTGGTCTGATTTAACTGAAGCATAGGTTATAATTATGAAAATGATAATGAGAAAAACTGTTTACTGAGTACCTACTATGTGCATGCATTGTTTCTAATCTACAAACCCTACAAGATAGGCATCATTATTCGCTTTACAGATGAAAAGATCTTCATCTCAGAGAAGTTAAGTAACTTGCCCACAGTTACTTAGCTGTGAAGTGGTCTGTGCTGGGAGTCAAATGGAGTTCTAGTCGACTCACAAGCCAGTGTTCTTTCTACTGTTCTACTACTATCCTGAACTTGTGTATGCGGAGGAGAAAATGAGGAATATTTCAATTATGCAGTGGATTGTGTAGGGTAACAGAGAGGAGGCAGAGGCACAAAAAGCATATGCTTGGGTTGAAAATGACCTGTTAGAGGGTGTTTCTCTGGCAAAGGAATGCTCATAGCTAAGTGACACTATAAAAAAGGATGATGATGACAATAAGTAGGTGTCATTTACTGAATGTCAAAAATAGGCCAAAAATTATATAATCTCTGATGCTTACAACTATATGAAGCATATGTGGCTTGTTACCTGATGTAGTGGAAAGAGCAGAAGTATAGAGCCAAACAGAACTGGGTTCAAGTGCTGCCTCTTCCCCTTTCTAGTTATTGAGCTCTAGGCAGGTTCTTTACTATTTATGAGCCTCCGCATCCTCTACTATAAAATGGGCTATATGCATATATCATAGAGTTCTTGTGCATGTTAGGAAAAGTATTTTAAACAACTTAGAGTGCATTTTGTAATAAAAGCAGAAGAATTAGGTAATAAAAATAAAATTCTAATATAGAGGCAAGGGTATCTCTGAGTATGTCTAAATGACATAATAGTATGAAAATATGAATAATCATAGTATCAAAATTGAAGCTACCTTAATAAAGGTTTTTCTTTCCTTTACAAAAAGAATTATGTGCCAGAACAGGCAACTGAGGATATGAGTGTAAATTTAAATAGTCTAATAGTGTTTATAGTAGTATATATAACAGAAAAATATACCTAAAATTATTGCTTGTAGAATCTCTTGAAAAAATACAGCTCATTCTGATTTATATTGAAATATGCTTTTGCATTCATTGTATTAATGCAGCACTGTCTGGATTTTCAATGACATTTTTAAATTCTTTTTAAGAAAAAATTCAGTACACCAAAAGTAGGTCATGCTGTACATAGATTTCTTTTCCTAGCTTGATGTGTGCTTACATAGTAGATTGAGAATCGAATCCTCTGAATGAAAAATGGATGATTCTGACATTTATTTTGAACATCAGAAATATTATAAACTTATTTATTGAAAGTCTTGCTGTGGTTGTTTTGAATGTAATATTCTTGCAAAAGAAAAAAACAACAACACCCAAAACCCCACCTGTCTAGAAAGCTTTGTTTTTAATAGACTCTTCTAACTGAGACTCTTGTGTGGAAACCTCCCACAGGGAAATCCTGTAATTGGTGGAAGCAGGGCGGGGTGTACAGCATGCCAGATAATTTTACCTTACTGAAGCCTTAACCCCTAATGCTTTCATTGATCTTTTACCCTATCCTGGGACACTGGACCTCGATGAACTTATCAAAACAAACAAACAAACAAAAAACCATGTGGAACAACTTTTAAGCATATACAATTGGCAGAGTCTTTAGAATGTATTTATATTAATCTCATAAAACTTCAAATAACTACGTACTCCTGGAACATATTGTGAAGAACCCTACTGAACTATCAAGTTACCATATTTGTAAAGCGGGGGACGGGGGGCGGGGGGAGACCAAAATTGCAAAAGTATTTTTTCAAAAGGGTTATTTTCAGGACACTAGGCATAGTGTTGAAAAATAAGTACATCCTACAAAACATTTCCTCAGTCTTTCCCTGGAGCAACCTATGACAAGGTATAGTTTCAAACGTTGAATAAATGCTTGCAATAAACTGATTAGTCTATCCTTGCCCTGCAATCTAAAGCTGGCTAATTTGATTCAACATGGACACATATAAATGGTACAATATCATTTATTGCTCTTGGATTCATTGTTCTTTTTTTAAAATATATTTTATTGATTTTTTGCAGAAAAGAAGGGAGAGGAATAGAGAGAAACATCGATGAGAGAGAAACATCGATCAGCTGCCTCCTGCACACTACCTACTGGGTATGTGCCCACAACCAAGGTACATGCCCTTGACTGGAATTGAACCTGGGACCCTTGAGTCCTCAGGCCGACGCTCTATCCACTGAGCCAAACCGGTTAGGGCCGTGGTCGGCAAACTGCGGCTCTCGAGCCACATGTGGCTCTCTGGCCCGTTGAGTGTGGCTCTTCCTAAGCCTTAAGAGTACCCTAATTAAGTTAATAACAATATACCTACCTATATAGTTTAAGTTTAAAAAATTTGACTCTCAAAAGAAATTTCAGTCATTGTACTGTTGATATTTGGCTCTGTTGACTAATGAGTTTGCCGACCACTGGGTTAGGGCATTGGATTCACTGTTCTTATGTTAGTATTCAGGTATTTCCAAGTCTTTAAAAATATCTCTACATCTTAACCATGGAAACATATGAACTAGAGAAAATGTGAAAAGTATTTCATGTGTGATCAGGTTTTTTACCTACAAAACTATAAGCTTATTATTGCCTGACCACACACTCAAAGAAGAATTGTTGCATTAAAAGGAAACATAACACTTTCCAAGAGATATATGCTGCCTATTTAAGATTTTTAAAGGGAAGGACAAATAAAATCAATTTTAAAGCTAGAAGTACTTGATGTTTACATAATTTTTCTTATTAAGTAACAACAAACTAGCTGAGTAACAAAGACATTAAATGCCCATCAATGCTGCTGTTTTTTGGTGTTATTAAAACTACTATATTGCTATGCAATTTGCTATTCTGCACAAAGCAAATTGATGTATACTGAAAATGTGTGTTAGCTACTTTCACACTCACAAGCAAATTCACACTATGATAGAGTTAACCAATTTCTAACAAATAAGATAGTGTCCTTTAAAATATTCAACAAATTTAACTCATCAATAGCTTATGTGCTTTTCAAAGGTGTCAAATATTTTTATTATGAGGAAAATTGAAGATCCCCACACTTATATTATGGTGATATGGGTTAGTAGCTTTTGAATGAGAAGATACTTTGAAAGATATCAGACACCATCGAAGTCTAATAGAAAAACTGAAGAATTTATAAAAACATAAATTTGATAGTATGTTCATTTGAAGGGTATACTTGCAGGTGGATACTAATTAGTTAGAATTTGGGAAAAGTAGCTGTTGAACTCCAATATCAAGGATGAAGAATAGCTAAGTCATAGCTTTCCAATGATCAATTTTAAATGAATTAATGGGGAAAATTACACTTTGGGAGATTTGAAATTAATAGCAAACAATGGCTTGTTGGTTTTGAGGGAGAATTGTGTTATAGGTCCTTGGTGTTTCATTGAAAAAGGTTTAAAGCACAGCCGATGTGGCTCAATGATTGAGCATTGACCCATGAATCAGGAGGTCACCCTTCAATTCCCAGGAAGGGCACATGCCCAAGTGTCAGGCTCGATCCCCAGTGGGGGAAGTGCAGGAGACAGCTGATCAATGATTCTCTCTCATCATTGATGTTTCTCTCTCTCTCTCTCTCTCTCTTTCTCTCTCCCTCTCTCTCTCTCTGAAATCAGTAAAAACATAAGTTAAAAAAAAAGGTTTCATGTTGGGCATAGGATGATGAACGGACTGGGTGTGTGCAGGCATGTTGAGATAAGGTTGCAGTGATATGAGTCACCTGAGGGGAAAGAAAATAAGACTATAAACTCCTGACTCCATTTTCCTTTTCATTTCCTTGACCGAGCCAGAGTTACTTCACTTTCATTCCCAAGCTGATTTGGTTTTTACAAGCTGATGAGTTAAATTTGTTGAAAATTTTAAAGGACACTATCTTATTTGTTGGAAATTGGTTAACTCTATCACAGTGTGAATTTGCTTGTGAGTGTGATTTGGTTCTTTATTTTGCACCATGATCCTATGCACTCTTGTATATGCTGTTTTCCAGTTAGTACAGAAAAATAAAGAACTGTGCTCTAGATGTGAGAAGAGTTGGGAAATTCAGAAGGTGAGGTATATCTCCTGTGCTTTTTTGAATGTTGAAGTGTGGAGGGAAGGAAAACTGTGTAATGGTATGATAAGAATTTGTCCTTTTGTTGGTAATCCAGAAAAGTTTTAGGTATGGCTATGTAGAATTCTGATGTGTGAGTCAGTTTGCAGGCTATGTAACTTACTAGTTTAAAATAGGGGATCTGGAGTAAGAATGCTTCAATTCAGATCTAGTCTGCCTCTTAATAACTGTGTGACCTTGAACATGTTACTTGACCTCTAATATGTCTCAATTTTACAACATGGAGTTGTTTGAAGACTCAGTGATGTAATCTATATAAAGCAATTGCGATAGTAGTGCCTGGGACTTAGAAAAGGCTCAACTAACATTAGTCATTGTTTTTATTATTCTTTCTCCTTAGTTAGAAATAACTAAAATGGCAATGTCAGGTTTTTTTTATTTGCATAAAACTGCTCTTTGGCCCACTAGCATTAATTTTTGATACATCTAACCAGTGGCTGTTCATGTACATTAAATCATTACTGTGAGTGGATAAAAATCTGATTTCAGACATTGACCTAGTGAGTAAGTCTGTTCATTTAAAGCTGTGAAACTTTCCTTACACAGTTTTTAGCTAGAATCATCAGAATCAGAACATATTCTTAGAAAAAGCACAGCTCCTTTCCACATATTCCTAAACCCTGAACTCCCAGGAACTTTGCAGTTTAACTCCTGATGATATCTAAAGACAGGGAAAAGATTAGCTATTTTCCCCATGCCTTTTAGAGTGAAGTCATTATACCACAAACAACAACACTTACTCAGAAATGAGGGACAACATTTTCGAAATTATAACGATTTGGTTTTTTTTTAAATTGTGGTGAATCAGAGTCAATATTCTTGGTCAAGCTTGAGATAATTTCTGAAGTATTATGCTATAGAGAAAGCAAATATTGATTGAAACAACGAGTAGAGCTTCAGGAAATTCTGCAGTGATTAGTTTTCATACTTTCTATTTAAATAATGGAATAAGTATCATTAAAGTTAATTAGCAGTCAATACATTCTATGCAATACATCCCAATTGATTATGCACCCAACAATGAAATGTCTAATTACATAAGTGCAAACTGTCCTCCATTAACATTAATGCCCATTCAACCCATCTATTTACATTTTATACAGTGTGTCATATAGTAATGATTGTATTAACCATTCATTAATTATACTGATTGTATTAGTCATGAATTAATTATTAATCATTCTCAAACAATGGAATGTTAAAATTCTTGAACAGCTTGAAAAGCCCTTCTGTACAACTCGTAGTCAGTCATTCACTATGAATTTGGGCAATGAATCTTTTGAAGATGGGCTTACTGAAGTCCATACATTTTAGGTGTCTTTCTTTATGCCAAGTAGAGTTTAGCAGTGGCCAGAGATGACAACAGTTTTCTGTGCGGTTATAGCATTACAGAGTCATACACCCAATTTGCATGCAATTCGCTTTTATGTCAAATCCTTCCAGAGGATATGGAGCTTAGCAACCTTTCGGTGTGGATGACCTAGAAGTTGGCAGAGGAATGTGGTACAGACATCATTGTTTGGGTTAACAAGCCCTTTGCAGTGGCTCTTATTGATTACTTTCATTTGCCAAATTGCTTGTTGGAGCATTTCTTGTACTGAGGCAAGGATGGAGAGATAAAGACACATTTATCTCATGCAAAAAAACTCAATTAAAATGGTACAAATTGGGGGGCAGAGAGCACAGAAGTAATTAAAATCCTCAGGTGATCCTTAGGTTTCAGCTTATTCCTCTTCCAAATCTTTTGCAGAGCCACAAAGATAAAATGAAAGGGATCGACTTATATGTCACCATGACCTTTCTGTCTACACGCTGACAAAGAAGATAATGAACAGTGAAACTGAGACAGAGTAGGCAGCAGTAGGGAAAAAAAGGAAACAAAACAAGTCTCAAGTACATTAGGCTTAGTGTAGTCATGAGTTGACTGCTTTTGAATAATCTCTTTCCAAATTAGAGGAGGATGATATGTCCAATTTTTATTTCTGAAAAACTAAACACACCCCTTATGCCCTAAAATGTACTTAATCCACACCCTTCTAAAGTGACCCGATTACCTTACGCAGAATTTTTTTTCCGTTAGTAAAGGAGCTTTCATTGCTTTTGGGCAAGGAGGCAGACATGACGAGAGAATGTGGTCTGGTACCGGGTTATAAAATGTAGCTGTGCCTTTGTTTTTTAAGACACACTGAGCAAACCCTCTTGCCTAAAGTGACAGAATCAGGAGACTCCAGACAAACATATTGGGGAAGATAGAACAAAGGGTTACTATCAAAGGTACAAAACATTTCCCTTCCAAAGTCAATGTTAAAATCTGGGTTAGTGTAATGCAGAGGTAGAGACTCTGAAACAATGAGAAGAATAGAGAATAGAGATGATGTTGTTGAGGGTTCTTGTTTTTCATATTCCCTCTAAATCATTTATGAGGGCTGCATTTTTGTAACGTGCCTCTTGTGAAACTGTGTGTGGGATGCGTTGTGTGTTGGTGGTGTTTGTTATCGATATGCATGTGGGTGAGTAGTGGCTGATGATGTGTGTGGGCGTGGCGGTTGGTGGTGTATGTGCTAGTTGTGGTGTGTGAGCGTGGTGGTTCTTGTGTGTACGTGGGAGGGGCTGTTGTTGCTGGGTGTGTGTGTTTGGTGGGAAGTATGCGTTTAGCTTCTGTCCAGGAAGGGTCCTGAATTAACATTTGGTTATTTGAACACATGAATCTTTTGCATCCTTAGTTTATGGGGGAGCACAGATCAATGCTGAGATGCTATTTGCTTCAAAGTCTATTGCTAACCAGTGCCTGTGCCTGGAGATTCTAATGTGAGTCCCAAGTCCTGAGCCTCCTCCAAAAGCAGCCCCGCCTTGAACTCTTATTGTTGGGGACTCCCTAATTGAAAATCTTTTCAATCTGCTCTAGCAAGAGAGAGTGAATGAATGAGGGTGGAGTGAGGGGGAGAGAAAATGAGAGGGAGTGGGAGAGAGGTTAGGGAGAGGCACAGAATGAGAGAGATCTCTGCTTTTGAGCTCTGTGCAGCCCTGGCATCCCTCGCACATTTTGGCTTTTGTCCTGGGGGACTCTCCTTGGCCAGGGGAGTAATAAGGATCACAGGGCTCACAGACTATGTCTGGAGGCCTTTCCTGATTATTTGCAACTTCTATAAATTAACCAAGGACCAAGGAAATACAGTACTGGGGGCATCACAAACCAGCAAAGAACAACCTTTGAACCAACCCCAATGTGGAGGAAATGAATCTTTTCAACTCGTCACCAAAAAATCCTGCAACGACTTAAACCCCTGATTTGTACTAAACCACAGTATCCCCCTTTGGACTCATAATCAGCTTCCTTCCTTTGATAACAAATGTTTAAATAAGCAAGTGGAAAAGGGGAGGATTTCCCCATGTTTCATAATCTGGTTTGTTCACAAGGTGACTTCACTTTAACAATTACAATGGCCAGAGAAAAATTATTGCTTCTTTGATTCTGCAACTCTGTTTTGTCCTTGGAGGTATATCCATTTAAAAAAAAATCAATGTCATTGGCTTTGGAGGAAACATGAGTGGTGGGCGTGCTGCTGCCGAGTCTCGGGGCTGTCTGAGCCACGCCATCACAGTGGCTCACATGCTTGCAGAAGTCAGGGCGATGTTTAAATGGGGGGAGCAATTATGTGTACGACAGTAGGCAGCCTTGGGACTGTGTAAAACTCCCTTAGAAAGGAGGCAGTTGCTACATGTCCCTGCCAATTGTTGCCATGAGGGAAGGCAGCCCTGCACTGTGGGAACTGCTCTTAAATGAGCTCACGTTCAGTTAAACTTGTGAATGGGTCACCTGAAGAAAAGTATTAGGGGATCCTCTGCTATTAAAATCTCTCCCAGGGGAGCATATTAATTTGCTATGGCTGCCATAATAGAATATTTCAGATTGGGTGGCTTAACCAACAGAAATTTAGCTTCTCACAGTTCAGGAGGCTGAGAGCCCAAGAACAAGGTGCTGACAGGTTTGTTTCCTCTGAGGACTCTCTCCTTGGCTTGCAGACGGCCATCTTCTCACCGGGTCCTCACATGATCTCTTCTCTGTGCTTAGTATCCCTGGCGCTCAAACTTCCCTTTGCGTGTCCAAATTTCTTCTTACTATACGAACATCAGTCATCCTGGACCAGGGCCCACTCTGGTGGTCTCATTTTAGCTTAATCGCTTCTGTAAAGGCCCTGTCTTCAGATACGGTCACACTTGGAGATACTGGGGTTAGGACTTCGATATATGAATTGCGGGGAGGGGGACAATTCAACCCAAGACGAGGCGGCACAGTCTGGGTTCTGCCTCCCATTCTCCTCATTCAGACCAGTAGACAAGTGTATATTATAGACAAGGAAGGAACAACTCCAGCATCACAGATGCAGTGATTTAATTAATGGTTTAAGCTTGTCCCTAGACAAGAATCCCCAAAGAAACTCGTGATTAAATATAGATTATAAAGGCTTGCTAAAGAGAGTATGGAAATACTTGACTCCTGCAACAGAATCAACTGTTTTTATCATTGTGTTATTCCTTTCTAAAGATGGCATTGTCCGTAAATAGTTAGTAATTGGTACCTCAGTGCCTTCCAGCATTTGTTACCAAGCACAGCTCCTAGTCTCTAAGACAAAGCATCTGTGGTGAGAAATGCTGGTTTATGCTCTCTGTCTGTGTGTTGCAACAGTCTTGAAGTCGATAAATGCTTAGGCTTTCATAGAGCAGCTCCCACGCTGATGATAGAACAACCACACAGACTGCTTTTTCCAGTAAGTAAAGATGCGTTATCTCCTGTGAAAAAAGAAGCGTAGTACAAAGTGAATGTCCTAAGGATATGCTTGCAACTCTTCACTTAAGAAAAACTGCACATGCTTTTTGGTGGATGGGATGAAAACCAACAATATTGATCTGTTAATTTAAGCATTTGGCACAGGATGTTCTTGCTTCACATTTCTGTAACTTCACTTGGTTGCTGATGAATCAAGTTGCTGCAATCCTATGGGTAGAACATTAAAATCTAGTACTATAACTGGCATCACAGGAAATAGAGCCTTCTGGAAAACATAGACACCTGGGCGTGAATACTTGGCCTAAGCTATCCTCATCAATTTCTCCACGTAGGAATTTGAAATTAGGTCTCAGAAGCTTTAGTGCTTCCCCAGTGAATGTGAGGGGTGAGAATAACAGGGCTTTGGTGGGAGAGAGGGTTGCATATTTGGGCCATCCCCAGGCAGAGAAAGCCTGACTGCAGAGGGAAAGAATAAAGGAGGCAAACAGAGAAGTGGAAATGGGAGTATCTTACTTTCCAGGGCAATTGTGAGAGTAATCACAATTCCTAACTCCCAATTCCGTGTTTCCTTCCTGGCACTGCACAGGTGTATTTCCTACCCTTTGGGTTCAATAAACTATGCATGTATCTTTCTAGTAAACACCACTATTTGCTTATAAGAGGTTGGCACATTCTGTTTCTGACTGTCAAAATAAATTCCAGACCAAGAAAAGTAATCAAATAATTGTGAAAATTATCACCGTCCAATTCTGAATAATCGTTTCAAATCTTCCCGTTTCTTTCTTTCTAGGACATCCCCTTTATAGTCTATTGTAATATTTTCTGTCAGTTTGTATTCTCTACAAGTTTTGAAGAAGCAAATATTATCATTTTTCCCTTCATGTTATATAACTTTTTTTTGTTATATAACTTTTGATCAGATTTTTCATAGTTTGAAAGATTTATTTCTGAAATTTGGGAGCAAGTGTGCTAATATTCATGGTATGCTGTTTAACACACAGCCGGTCTATAGGAGAGCCTCAATAAGTAGCTGTGGAAACTGTATTTTGACTTCTTTTCTAAGTGCTTCAGGTGGCAGTTGAAGTTTTGTGTTGTTAGGTATTGACCCTGTGCTGCGAAATGATTATGTTAGAATTGGTGCAATGACTCTATTAGCTGCCTGACTTCAGATCCTGTCACTACATTTCAAATTTCTTGTCTCTGACTTACTCACCTGCTGTGGAAGATTGCCAAATGGTCCGGTCCAGAGAGTGTAGGGCTAGATGAAGATGCATTTTTGGGGGGTAAGAGGTGGGATGATGTGCTGTTTACTTACTGGTACATTTTGGATCTGAATTGCTTCTCTAAAATCACTCAGTGTCTAGTTTGTTGGTTAATCAGGGCCAGGCCTAAAGTTGACTGGCTATCATCGCTGGCAGGTGTCAAGCCCAGGGGATGTTTAGCACCAGAAATGTAGTCTGCGGCTCGAGTTCTTTGGAAGAAAACACCCTTCAATTACTGTGACTTTACAGTCTTCCCTTCAGCCCCAGAAGCTGCTGCCAGGTAATCAGTGGTGCCTGCCTAGCTGCTGCATGTGCTTCAGTCTTCTTAAGGCAGATTTTTCAAACACCTTTATTTGTCCTTTTTACAAAAGGAAGATATAACCTCGTTTTATATCATTAAAAGTGGTGGGCTTATAACAATGTGAACACATTTAATACAATTCAGCTTAAAAATGGTTAAGGTGTGCTTTTTCGTATGTGTGTGGTGGGTGGTGGGGGGTGGTAAATGGTGACAGAAGGAGATGACTTGGGTGGTGAACACACAATACAATATACAGAGGATGTATTATAAAATTGTACACCTGAAACCTATCTAAATTTTATTAACCAATGTTTCCCCCAATGAATTCAATAAAAAAGATAGAGAAAAAAACATAGCAAAAAGTAATTCAAACTTTTAAAAATTGGTTAAGATGGCTAATTTTATGTTATATGAATTTTACCACAATCTTACCTAATAATAGACACACATGGTAATTGACCATACCTTCGCTATGCCTCCCATTGGCTAATCAGCACAATATGCAAAATAACCACCAACAAAGATGGCGGTTAATTTGCAAACTAGGTTCCAAGCAGTGGAGCGAAGTCTGATGGCCTGGGGCCGGAGCAGTGAGGCCTCACACCCTGGCACCAGGCGGAGCAGCAAGGCCACACGCCCCGGTGCCAGGCAGAACAGCGAGTCCACACGCCCCGGTGACAGGCGGGGCAGCGAGGCATCACAGCCCTGGGGCTGGTGGAGCAGCGAGGCCTCACGGCCCCGAGATTGGCTGAGCAGCGAGGCCTCATGGCTCCGGGATTGGTGAAAGAGCGAGGCCACACGGCCCTGGCACCAGGCGGAGCAGCGAGGCCTCACGCCCCGAGACTGGCTGAGCAACGAGGCCTCAAAACCCCGGGGCCTGCCGAGCAGCAAAGCCTGAGGGCTCTGGGGCAGCTCTGGCCGGAGCCCAGCCAGAGCAAAGGCCTGGGTCCCAGGTGCAGGAGGAAAACCGGTGCCAGCAGCCAAGGGAAGGGAAGGCCTATTGCACGAATCTCTTCGTGCAACAGGCCTCTAGTTAAAAATAAAATCATTAAATGAGGCTCATGATCTTATTCTTACCCATGGTTTGATGAGGCCATAGGTAAGTGCCTATGTAGGTAGGCTAAAGTGGTCTCATTGGTTTTAAATTTATATTAAATGTTTCCGTGAATTAGCACTATCTCCCCATTCACCTTAAATGTTAAACATTCTCAAACATGTTGCAAATACCTCTGCCTTTCTCATGTCTGCTTCCTCCCATGAACACTTACAGAGCATTTATGTATCGGGAAGCAGAGGGGTGAGAAGCGGGATTTGCTCTGTGCCCTGCAGACTGGTTGGGATGTCTGACAAGCAAATACTGGGGCCAACATTGTAAGACAGATGTGTGTACGTGATGTTTCTGAGAGGAGGATGGGTGTGAATAAGTTTCTTTTCTGGGTGGGGGCCCAGTGCAAGCAGGAAAGTGAAGACGCTCTTATCATTGGTACCTTATTTTCTCTGTGATCTACAATGTGAAGTCATCATGTAAAAGTGATAAGGAGAGCAATGGGGTCAGGGACTTAGGAAGATGCTTTGGAATAACTATGATGGAATTATGAGCAGGAGCAGAATAGAGACATAGGAAGAAATGCCAGGCCATCAGAAGGCAAGGTTGGGTAGCTTTTCCTCTCCAGGTGCTCTTAGCTACTTAGATGTGAGAGACACATTTCTAGTTATTTCTATTCTGAACTGCTCACCAGCGCTTAGCTGCTCTCTGGATTTAAACCTCAGCATAGACAGAATGTACCTGAGACATTGACTTTTGTAAAAGACTAAACATTTTCTACCCGCATGACTTCCAACAAATAAAAACAAAACAATGAGTTCAAGCATGTTTTTCCCAGAAACGGAACTTAAATGTAAGTCCTTTTTAAAGTTGGTATCATAATTAGGTTGATCAACATGACCACAAAAACTGGACATGACCTAGCATTTATATTATATCGTGTAGCTTTTCTCCTTGGACAGTAACATATTCTGCTTCTGCAAGTCTGAAGGTTCTTTTATAGCAAGACAGAAGGTGCCTAGTCTAACCCTCCGCCCTCCCTATTCAGGTGAGAGGCAAGATTTCACAGCTTTCAACAAAGATCTCAGTATTCCCCTTTTAGTTTTCCACTGACCAACTGTCATCCCCATGTTCTTCTTTCTGGAAAAGTCGCTCCCAGTCCTGATCTGTAGTTGCGATGAATGCTTTCCCATGCGCAGATACATGGTAGGAGTCAGTGTGATGGCCGGGTCAGCCTCTGGTGTGTGGCTTCCTGTGTGATCTGAGAGGCTTCATTTCGACACCTTGCTTCTCATGTGGTTTTCGACTCAACCTCAAATTTCAGCTGCAAATCCTCCTCGGCACTCCCCAGAAGTGAGGGACTTCCTGGCTTCTTCACTGACCCTCTTCCCTGCTGCTCCTCACTGGCATCCGTTGGTACCACTGCTGTGTCCTGCCTAAGTCACTGCACGCAAGTGGCAGGACTCCTCAGAGCCTCAGCTAGCCCTCACGTGGTTTCCCACAGAGCAAAATTAGTAAATATTTCGAAAGCAGTTTGCAAAGTATTGAGTCAGTTCTGAATCGGAACCCAGTATCATTTCTTGCTTGTTTCATCTCGACTTTGAGGACTGAGTGCCAGTTTTTAGATTTGGTCAGTCATTCTGTGAGTTCCACTTCCCTGCCTTCTGCTGACTAGGAGGTGCTCCTCAGGGTCCCAGTCAACACATGTTTATCAAGGACCTACTCGAGCTTGTCATTTGATAAAGAGGCTGATAAATCACAGCACCTGTCATCAAAGGCACTCGCAGTTTGGTGAGAGACAAGCTAATAGCTAACATGTAGTAGCAATTCTCAAAATGTAGTATACGTTTAATCAAGTGGATAAAATGCAGATCCCTGAGCTCATTCTCAAAGAGATGTTTTCTACAGAGCTGCCAAAGTATCTGCATTTTTAATAAGCATGCAGGGATGGGCGGGCTGGGGATTAGTGGAGGTGAGTTTGATGCAGATGGTGTGAGAACCACACCGGGAAAAACACTGCCAGGCGATATATAAGGGTTACAGCAAAGGTGTTTACTCCGGGTGCTCTGGGAGCCAAGGAGGGGCTGGTTGACTCGGCAGAGGGAGAGCGTGGGGAGGCCCTGGAAAGGAGTTTTAGCGGGTGACTACACCATCTCCTCTCACATGACCTGTGAGTATGAAGTCATATAAACCTCCTTGTAGTTGTCTCTAAAACCTTGCCTAAAGTATTTTCTACTTGATCTATAGTGCACACTCTTTTCTCTTATTTTTTTAAATCTTTTTTAGTGAACAAATTATGTAACCTCATGGGTTTTATGCATCCCTTCCCATTTCTAGACATGCTGTAATTTAAGTAGTTGTTTCCTCTAAAACTAAGTTTCCTATTCTCAGCTCCTTATTTTGGAATTTCAAGAACTTCATATGCTTTTTATGATTAGCAAATGAGCTCTTTTTCCTCAACTCTGAACTGAAAATATAACCCTTACCTCACCCAGATGTTGACTGTATTGTTTGCTTTTGTCGGTGTGAAAGGAAGACTTGGGGTTTTATTTCACAAAACTGGACTGCGAAGGAAATGTTCAACCAAGTACAAAACATGTTTCTTCCTAGAAATCTGTTATCTTTAATGGGTATATTTTACTCCTGGGGATATTGTCAGAGCAACTGGTAAGTGTGTACGGAAGGCTGTCACAGGATAACTTAGCACCTCTACATTTGTGTCTTTGAATTTACACTTGGATGTAGAGAAAGTGCAAACTATATCACATGCACATCTTTATGCAATTAGTCTCCTTAAGTCATCACTAAGAAACGAGAAACAATATCAAGCTGTGAAATAGTTTCCTTTTTTATAGTCAAGTATAATTTTCTCATATTGAAATATATAGACAAGAGTTGTGTTATGTTGGCAGGGAGAAGAGATGTGTACAGATTGTGTCATCCTGCCCTGGCTGGTTTGGCTCATTGGATAGAGCGTTGGCCATGGGATTAAAGGATCCTGGGTCTGATTCTGGTCAAGGGCACGTATGTTGGTTGCAGACTCAAATCTCTGGCCCTGGTTTGGGCGTGTGGAAAGCAACCAATCGATGTGTCTCTCTCACATCGATGTTTCTTTCTCTCTCTCTCCCCCTCCCTTCCATTCTCTCTGAAAATCAATGGAAGGATTGACAGCAACAACAAAAAGTTGTGTCATACATTTTATGAAAGAAGATGCTATGGACTGAACTGTTCACTCCCAAATTCATATGTTGAAGCCCCAACCCCAAATGTGACTGTTTTCAGAGAAGGGGCTTTTAGGAGGCAATTAAGGTTAACAAGGTAACAGGGTGGGGTCCTAATCTGATATGATTGGTGGCCTTATAAGAAGAGGAAAAGAAATAGATTTTCTCCAATGTAAGTGCACCAAGGAGAGACTGTATGAGCTCACAGTGACAAGGCTACCACCTGCAAGCCCAGAAGCGAGTCCTCACTAGAACCCGACCATGCCGATACCCTGATCTCGAACTTGTAACTTCCAGAAAAGGTGTTTTGGTTCTATGGTATTTGTTATGACAGCATGAGAGTCTAGGAATATGGGTTCTATTTCTGATTCCACCACCCTTAGCTCTTTCGGCTCTAGAAGTTTTATGAGACCTCACTTTTCTTTCTGCAGAATGAGGTTGAAAGACTGACTTCTAAGCTCTTTTCCAATCTCTGAAATTTTTGATTCTAATTACATGAAATGAGCTGCTTTGCTATATATAAGGTCAAGCCTAAAGTAGCCTTCAAGGCCTTTTTTGCCTAACCCTTTCATCCAGTGGAAACTAAGGCCCCAGTAGAATTTTCCAATGTCACACATGTACTCCTGGCTGTGCCTGAAATGCAGTCTCTTCTTTGTTTCTCTATTACACTGCTGAGTCATTTTCAACTATTAAAAAAGGAATGTTTTCTGTCATGTACATATTTTATCAGGGAAATATTAATAAATTAGAAAATACTGAGCTTTTCAGAATGTTTTTTAAGTGTATTGTGGCTTATGATGAAAATTTTCTGTAAATGTTGTCTTTTAAAGTTACCTATTATTGCATTTCTCTCTACATATAATAAATAATGCCAATATGCATATATAGTTTTTGAAAATATGTTCTTTCATAATACCACATGCATATGATAAATAATCAAATAGTACAGATGAGTTTTTGGTGAAAAGTAACAGTTTCTCACCCATACTTCTCCATTCCCAATTATTCTCCCTAAAGACAACATCTTTTAGCTGCTACTTCAAAATTTTTTTTGAAGATTGCCTTGATAACTTTAGATAATGTGCCTATTCCTGTACTCTTCCATAAATCAATAAACCACACCTATAGAATTCCTTTTATGAAAGATGAGGTAATAACTCACTTCCATTACTCTCCCATCCCCATCTCCTATGCTAAAGTTTGATATGAATATTATTTTTAGTTTTTCTAAGCCTTTGTAATTTTTAAATAATAACATAAACTCATTTGGGGGGGGGGTCAGACTTTTTGTATTCCTTGCTTTGTAAAACGAGTGCATTTAAGTAGTAGGACCCCTACTTTTTTCCCCTCACTTTTCCTTTCCTATTTCTACCTCCTCCACCTATCAGCTGCACATTGGCTTTCACATGGTCAAGTTAACATTTACATTTCATTCTGTAACTACAAATGTCTTTTATGCTTGTATAGACTTTGACTCTAAATGTCAAAACCCAAAAAGACAATGTTTAATAGTTTGTTTTTAAACAATGATTTTGGACCACAGATATTCTGTACAAATGTGTTTTCTGCAAAAATGGAAATTTGTCACTGGAGCAAATTTGGATTAAAAATTACATTATTTGAATTATGATGCAAGACAAATATGCCATTATTCTCTTCTTTGGTTCTAAAAAGTGACAGCATAACATAAAATGTCAGATATGGTGTCATGTCATTTATTTATTTATTTATTAAAAATATATTTTATTGATTTTTTACAGAGAGGAAGGGAGAGGGATAGTTAGAAACATCGATGAGAGAGAAACATCAATCAGTTGCCTCCTGCACACCCTCTACTGGGAATGTGTCCTCAACCAAGGTACATGCCCTTGACCGGAATCAAACCTGGGACCCTTCAGTCCGCAGTCCGACGCTCTATCCACTGAGCCAAACCAGTTAGGGCTGGTGTCATGTCATTTAAATAAGTTTTTAAAAATTTGTTTTAATTTTGATACAATTTAATGCCATATCTAATTAGACCTTTAAAAAGGTCTTGATTAGACACTGCATTAAATTGTGTTGCTTTAGAAGTCATGATAGTGACTCTTTACAACTGGTTTACTCATTGAATTCAGTAAAAATTCTACCTTTAATACGCTTCTGCCATGTGATGCTTAAAAATAATTCATGTAACTAAGTCAGAACATCACTCTAAATAACCTTTCGAATCACACCAAGAAAGTTTCATCAGTGTTAAAAGTGTAATTATGGTAGTTGGTTTGGGATAAAGTTAATGTCTTATCCTTAATAATCTCCCTTACACTGATTTCTGCTCTGTCCAGTGAAGCTTGTAGGAGGTTCTAGTGCATCAAGGGTGTCAAATATTTTCAATCATATTAACAACTCAGATACATTGTCTTTTTTGTGTGGTCATATTTTCAGTATGGTTGTTAGGGAGTTACTTGTGTAGCAGGGACTGCAAGTCTCTATGTCTTTTTGATGAAAATATGTTCTTGAGCTTTCTTGCCTACTTAGCATTTCATATCTTGCAGCCATAAATCCTGGAGCTAAGCTTAGCTCACAGAGCTCCGTATATTTTCACTTCCCCAAGGGTAGTTATATCATTTCTGAGGTAGGAGGATCAATACGGAATAGGGTTCTCTAAGTAAGGGCAAACCAGCACCAAATATAGCACTGACACAGCAGTTGGTGGCTTCCTGTTTGTGATGTTCATCAAAGCTATACAGCTGACTAATACCAGGATTTTAGCTCTGCAGAAGACTGTGTGGTCAGAAAATATCTGAGACAGTCTTTGTACTTGCCCTGGTGTTTGAAGGTTTCTATTCTTACAATAAATTACAACGGAAATTCCCTTTTAAGGCCTTTAACTCCTGATTAAATCACATTTATAATTATGACAAAATTTATTGTGAACTAATGTCAGTACCTTTCCACAGTTTCTACTAGATTAGGACTCCTGGAGGGCACTTCTATGCTTTTTCTTCTTTGTATCTCTTAGAGTGTATTGAAGGATGCTTCTCAGACATGAGAGAGTTGACAAGGGCTTGCTTTCTGCCTGACACTGTGCTAATCAATTTGGATGCATTATTTTCTTTAATTCTCAGATAAACCCCATGAGGGAGGCACCCTTTAGTCACCTTTCATGGGTGAGTAATTTAAGAAAAGAAGAGAGATTAAGTCACTTGACTTGAGGCAAGTAACTGGCTAAATGATAGAGCCAGAATTGGTCTGTGTGACTGAACTCTTCTAGAATATCTTAGAGTTGGAATCATAGTATGTAGCCTTTTCAGATTGACTTCTTTCACTTAGTAATATGCATTTAAGGTTCCATGTCTTTTTATGACTTGACTAGAGGCCCAGTGCACGAATTGGTGCACCAGTGGGGTCGGACTGGCTCGGCCTCAATCAGGGAGGATCAGGGCCCAGCCTGTTGGGAGGAGGAGATAGTGGGAGGTTGGCTGGCAGGCCCCGCCCCTGATTTGGGTGGGTGGGGGCCAATTGGGGGTGGAGCCGGCCATGGGGAGGGGCTGTGGGTGGTGGGCCAGCCACGGCCCCACCCCCAGATGGGGTTGGGGGGCTGATTGAGGGCCAGCGGCCTGGGGGAGGGGCCAAGGGTGGTTGGCCAGCCAGTCCTGCCCCTGATTGGAGTGGGAGGGGCCAATCAGGGGCAGAGCTGGCTGGGGGGGTGTGCTGTGGGCCAATTGGGGTGATGGGGGCCCATTGGTCTTGGGGCTGGCTGGAGGGAGGGTCCACAGGCGGTTAGCAGGTCAGCCCTGCCCCTGATCGGGGTGGGAGGGATGATCTGGGGGGAAGGGCTGTGGGCTGATCAGGGTGGTGGGGGCCCATTGAGGGCAGGGCTGGCTGGGTGGAGGGGCTGCAGGAGGTTGGCCGGCTGGCCCACCCCCTATTGGAGTGGGAGAGGCCAATCATGGGTGGTGCTGGCTGGAGGGAGGGGCCACAGGAGGTTGGCCGGCTGACCCCACCCCTAGATCGAGCCGGTTTGCTAGCTGCAGTGGGTGTCATAGCGACTGGTCATTCTGGTCATTACAGCGTTCTGGTCACTGGCTTTTTATATAGATATATAGATCATTTCATTTAAGTGGTGAATAATATTCCATTGTCTGGATATACCAGTTTATTCATTCACCTACGAAAGGACATCTAGGTTTTGACAGTTATGAATAAAGTTTCTATAAACATTCATGTATAGGTTCTTTGTGCGTATAAATTTCAACACCGTTGGCTAAAAACTAAGGAGTACAATTGCCAGATCAAATGGTAAGAGTGTCTTTAGAAAGAAACCACCAAAGTGGCTAGAACCTTTTGTATTCCCATCAGCAATGAATGACAGTTCTGTTGCTTCGCATCCTGGCCAGCGTTTGGTATTATCACTGTCCCAGATTGGGGCCATTTTAATAGTTATACAGCAGCATATCTTTATTTTAATTTGTAGTTCTTTAATGATATATGTTGTTGGACATCTTCTCTTTTTGAGTGAGGTGTCTGTTCAGGTTTTTGGCACATTTTAAAATATGATTGTTTTCTTTTTGTTGACTTGAAAGAGTTCTTTGCATATTTTAGATAACATTCCTTTATGAAATGTCTTTTGCCAATATTTTCTTCTAGTCTGTGGTTTGTCTTTGCCTTCTCTTGACATTCTCTTTTGCAGGGTAGATATTTTTAATTTTAATGGAGTCTAATTTATCAGTTATTTCTTTCATGAGTCATGCCTTTGGTGTTGTATCTAAAAAGATATTGTTATACCCAAGTTCATTTAGGTCTTCTTCTATGTTACCATCTAGGAGTTTTATAGTTTTGTGGTTTATATATAGATCTGTGATTAATTTTGAGTTAAATTTTGTGAAGAGTGTAAGGTCGGTGTCTAGATTCGTTTTTTTGCAAGTGGATGTCTAGTTGTTCCAGCACCATTTGTGGAAAAGACTCTCTCTGCTCCCTTGTATTGCTTTTGCTTCATTGTTGAGAAGTAGAAATATATTTGTGTGTATGTATTTCAGGCTCTCTATTCTGAGGAGAACCAAGGCAAGCTAGCTGATGGCCAGCACCCACTCTCAGATGTGAGTATGGCCATTGTGGATCTTCTAGCCTGGCCACCCCTTTGGCTCAGTGAAAGCACATGAGTGAGTCCAGGCACAACCAGATGGGACTGCCGAGCTCTGCACTGAATGATAAGAAATACTAAATCATTATCATTTTAAGAGATTAAGTTTTGGGTGATTATATGATATATATATATATATATATTCTACTAATGTAAGATGTTAACAATAGGGGAAGTTTGGTGCAGAAAGTACTAGGACTCTCTGTACTATTTTTACAACTTTTCTGTAAATCTAAAATTATTCCAAAATAAA
>NW_006284843.1:4051033-4052869 GCF_000327345.1 Myotis davidii
TGGGCAGCAGATTGCACCGCCCCGGGTTGCACATGGGAGACCTGGATGATGGCGGGGCTGGCGGCAGCTTATGCTGTCCCACCCTGCCACCCTGGTCGCAGAGGGCAGGCCCGGATGGCAGCAGGGTGGGTGGCAGCTCGTGCTGTCCCACCCCACGGCCCCAGGTCACACATGGGAGGCCTGGATGGCAGCTCATGCTACATCAATTTAGTAACTGTCAGGATTTGTTTGTGTGGATGGTGCAAATTTTGTACTTTGGTCTGATTCTAAATGGTTCTGTGGATCATAGCAGTTACTAACATGTACTGAAAGGGGCTTGAGGGAATGGGGCTCTGTTTCTGAGTAAGGACTGGGTTGTGCTGGTGATGTTCTGAAAGGGTTAAGAAAGTGGCAATGATAAGAAAGGGAAGGAGAAGGCCAAGAAAATAGATTCCTTATCTTTATGGTGATGTCCAAAGAGCCAGAGATACCACATTTCCTTATAATGACAGTAAATCTTACATCCTGCCTTTATAACTGGTAGCAGCAGAAATTTGAGTTTTGTTATAAAATGGAAAAAGAGCTGAGTTTTACAAATCACTGATTAAAAGAAATCCTTTCTCTATACTATTGGGTACAGTAGTTCTTTGACCAAGTGATACACTTATATCTGGATTATGCAAATTGGTAGCTCATGGGCTGGGTCTATCTACCTTGGGGTGTATTTTATTTAGCCTACACTATGTATGAACATACTTTGTTACAACAAATGAGTCAGCTTTTAAAAATCTAAAAGCTTTAACACAAAAATCTTCAGCATCCCTTGAAATTTGGATGATCTCACCACAGGTCTGGACTGAGTGACAGCACACCCCTTAGATTCTGCATTCTCCAGCCAGCATCTTACACTTGTTTCCTCCTCGATCTGGTTGCTGTAAGCATGAGCCAGCCTTTACAGAGTCATTTTGAAGATTAAGTCCTGGTAATATAGACTTAATTGACTAGCAAATCAACCAAAAGTGGCTTGATTTCCCCTAGGTACAAAATGATCAGAAAAGTGATCTGCATATGAAATGTCCATTTATGCGATTTCCACTATGCCCTAGTTCAGGCGTAGGAGTGATAGGTTTAGAGAAAATGCCTTTAGATAAAGAGGTGCTCCCAGCCTGATGAGAGGAAGAGAGGAAAATCCATGGCTACTGGGATTGAAAGAGGACCTGTGCTTTACTTTTGATATCCCCTGGTGTTGGGAGGTGGGGGTGGGGAGAAGCTGTCTGGGCAGAGAGAACCATCGATAGCTTCCCCACAGAAGCAGCAAAGACCTAAGAACCTATTGAAAGGCTATCATATACCTCACAAGCAACCTGTCTGAATGGTGATTGAGGACAGGGTACTCTACTCTCCACCTTCTTCTCTATGCGTTGGCTTGGCAAAGTCCTAGAACTCTGACAGACCCTATTAAAGCGGGAACTCAAAGACAGCTGGTATTAAGTTGTTCACAATCTCAGAGAATTGGTGCTTTGAGTCAGAAAAAATATAGAATTATTTGCACACCTAGAATTGTGGACTGAGATTCACGCTAAGTATATTGTCAAAGAATACACTTCTTTTAGCGAGGTAAATATGTATACATATATGTCTCCCATGTTCAAAGGCTGTTAAATCGTGTTGTTTACCCATATCTTCAGGAAAAAATAATTTCTACTGTTGTGGTAAACAACCTGCTTCCCTATTTATATTGGTCTGGCCTTCTAGCAACTTCAGCGTGAAATTATAGCTAATTTGCCTACAAATGTCAGATGGTCATAATAATCTGGCCACTCAGTGTATATTCCAACAAGCACAATTAGTTTGTGT
>NW_006284843.1:4052910-4060798 GCF_000327345.1 Myotis davidii
ATCACCATTCTGTCATCTTCTGGCAGGTTTTCTGCAAGAGTCAGCAAGCAAGCAGGACCTTCAAGGACTGCTCTCCAAACCAGAGGGTCTTGTACTTTGTATGGACAGGAAGTGGCTCTAGGTTTTTACTTCAGGGCATTGAGATACATTATTGCTCATTCTTAAACCTTAGTTGAGAGCTCCAATGGAAATTTAATCAATGTGACAACTGTATTCATTATTTATTGAGAAAACATATGTTGAATAGCAACTATGCATGCAGGCTGCCCTGAGACTGCCATGCTGGAGAGGCCCTGCAGAGGCACTCTGGTCAACAGCCCTCTTGCAGCCACTTTTATTGTGGCATCAGATATGCGAGTGAATCCATTTGGGATCTCTCGTCTGCCAACTGAACACCACCTAATGACCTTGGTCAATCCCATGCAAAAGTGATGGTTGTAAAAATATTTTCTAAATTTGGACTCTTGCAAATGAAAGCTAACCAAATATAGGAGTGCCTCAGTAATTTCAGCATAAAGAACTTGCTATACGCAACATGAAAATGCTCAGATCAACAAATTGGATCGCACCTGGTTGTCATAGTTGACATGGAATAATTTTGTGTCTGAATCCAAGGCCAAAGATGATTGCTATGCTATCACTTAATATCATAAAAAAAGGAAGCAAATTTGTGGCAGATAGAAAATGCAAGGCAGCTGTGGATACAGAACAGTGACCAAATACCTTTCAAGGAGACCAGTATGTTTAGAAATCTTCACATTTAACAGGGCAATATTTACTTCTATGTATTTTAATTAATTAAAAATGAATGACTCAGATGAATATCAGAATAATAGTCTTGTTTTAGAGTGTACATTTTTATGTCTGGAATAACATTCTCAGAACAAGAGACAAGAGCTGAAATACCATTTTTTTCAGCCATCTTTTACATGTTTACAGTGGTGGTGCGTAAACGCGGAATGTAACAATGATGGTTGACAACTGTTGACGTTCTGATTCCTCTGATTACAGCCACACATACTTGCATTGATGCTTCACATGGGCAGCAGGAGAACACTGAAGGGTCTGTTTGTTGCATGCATTGCTTCCTTTGTGCAAGGTAGTGAGAAATGATGGGCAGAAGGAATGTTTTCCCACGAATATTGTGGAAAGGAAAAAGAAGTAGAACTATAGAAATGTGTGAAAAATGTGTGGGTGTGGTCAGCAAATAAAGGAGCAAATAAATAAAAATTAAAAAGTGATAATTTCAGATACTTTTACATCTATAAAAGAAATAACCAAGAAATAAACAAGAAGGCATGTTTGGGTGGGCCCTCAGAGGATGTGCATCTGGGTAGGTCAGAACTGGGACTCAGGAATT
Organism: Myotis davidii; assembly: GCF_000327345.1. Lineage (NCBI taxonomy): Eukaryota > Metazoa > Chordata > Mammalia > Chiroptera > Vespertilionidae > Myotis > Myotis davidii. The sequence continues at coordinate 4,054,271 of NW_006284843.1, forward strand.
TATATTGCTGCTATTCCTAGTGAGGGGGCAACTTCCCCCTCTCCTAGGCACGTGCATAGACATCTAGTGTGCTAATCCCTGTAGGTTAGGGTTCAGATTCCATGGCTAGATTAGGAACACACATTCCACAAGTAACAGTATCGTGCTGCTTGCTGACTCACTAGTTTATCATTTTTTAAAAATAATGAATCCTGAAAGATCAAGTCAGGATAATGTGACAATTTAAGCATGTACAAAATAATAGTTAATATTTACAAGCATAATTAAATCCAGCAGTGGTATAAACACTCTAAGTCAGGGGTGGGCAACCCCTGGCATGCGTGCCAAACATGGCACGCCAGTAACTTTTGCTGGCACCCAAAACCTTCTCTTATAATCTTCCATTTACAGTTGTGAATCTTTGTTCTCAGTGATGAATTTTGTTAAGTCTCGCAATACGAGTAGCCTGGCGGATGAAAGCATATCTCTGAAGGTCATGAAATATAAACTTGATGTAAAATCTCTGTCATCAGTGATGCAGCAGCAAAAGTCCCAGTGATAATATCAAACAGAGTCATAAAGTTTTCTGACTATCAGTGTACATGTATTCATTAAAAAATAAATGTATTTTTCATTATCATATACTGTGTTTTTGTTGCTCGAATGAGTTTTATTATTTCTTCAAGGTTCTTCACATACGTACACCTTAAGAGATATCAAGTAGGTGTAACATGTTCTCAAAAAATTAGGGTTGGCATGCAGAAGAATTTTGAGTCAGAGATTTTGCTGGTTTTGGCATGCACTCACAAAAAGGTTGCCCACCCCTGCTCTATGTATTCACTAACTTGATTTTTACAATGTCTCTCAAAACTGGTGCTAACAATATTTTCATGTTAGTGATGACACCAGTTTGGCTAAGAGTTGGAAATAAATTCCCTCTTGTCACACAGCCAGGAAATGGAAGAGCTGGGATAACCAATCCCACAGTCAGACTACTTTCCATTACACTAGACTGTCTTCCTAGAACAGCCATTTTATGTCATCAAAACTTCGAAGTGTCGGGTGAGAAATTTTTTGTAGATGATGTGAATCTTTTGAGGATGGTACTCTACTATTTTTCAGGGCCACTGATAGTCCTTAAGTTGACCTTGGGGAGCCAAAAGAAAATAAAGATTTGCTTTTTCATAGAAATACTGCATTGAGGAAATATGTGTTATATCCAAGCAATATTCTGTGTAAATAGCTAATAATTCAGAAAAAAAGGAAAAATGTTAACAGTAATTTAGCAGCAAATGGGGCATTTGACCTGCAACTCCCAGATGAATTCCCAAACGCCATGCATAATTTATTTTAGGAAGATGAAATGATAGGGGTTATGTAATGCTTGATGAGAAATTGCCGTCATAATATGGGAAATTGCTTCTACTTAGCAGGGTCACCAGTAGAGGAAGAGTGCTTCCAGGATATCATTTTCCACCTTGAGAATCTTGGCCGAAGCAGTTGCGTAAGTGCTTTCTGTCCAGCTGCACCAGCTAGTTAGCTGAAGTAAGCTTCTTTTCCCGAGACCTCAAAAGCCCTTTGATTATCTAGCACTCAAATGGCCTCTGTGCTATTTTCTGAGCAGTTGTGCTCCAATCACAGATCCTCATCTTCGAGCTGCAGTTACATTTCCTAGATTTGCACAGATGCAAGGCTCTCCCAGAACTAGGATAGCTGTCAAGTTGTAGGGCAGCTCAGTTGCTCCTTGGAATTTATGCCCTAAGGGACAAATACTCCATAGAACGTTTTGAAAGCTGACAGCTTGGTGTTGGCAGCTGAATTTTGACATGTCAGGCTATTATCAAAACTCTCAAACAGCTGAAACTGTAGGTATGTAACAGTTAAGCCTTCTGTGAGGCATATTTATCTGGCAGGATGAATGCTATCAATTGCCTTATTATTCTATTATCCTTTGCATTTCAGTTGCTTTTTGTTAATCAACTAAAACGCATTGTTGAAATACGTGAAATGACAAGGCAAATAAAGAGCCACGGTTGAAATTTTAGCCTCAAGACAAGGCTCAACTTAAGGATATTGAGTTGGGAAAATTTACCACTGAATTACTGAACAATGTAAAAAGTAATACAAGAATTCACATATTTGGTAGTTTCTGTAAAAGCTCATACTCAGTCCTTTCCCTGTGGACTTAGAAGGAGGTAATGAAAAATCATATTTCTTCCAAAGCTAGAGCTAACACACCTGGATATATTGGTGTCTGAAAACATATTTTATCAAAATAATGAACTCAAAGCTGAGGGTTTTTAAAAAAGTACACACACACACACACACACACACACACACATGCACACACACAGTGTGGTCCTCTTAATTTTCATTCCATTAAATGATGAAAAAAAATCAATGTCTGATAAACGATTTTAAAAGGGCAGAATTAGAAAAGCTATTTGAAGAAGAGTATGTCAGAAAAAGAAGAATTGGGATTTTTTTAATAGGAAAAAGAAAGAATAATGATCCTGTAACAATTTTTTTATATACAAACTATATATTTTTGTTACTGAAATTAAAATAAAATTACATTGCTAACGCTAAAAGAATATGGCTCTTTGGTTTCTATTAAAAAATGGTTAAAAACACAATCTCTCTCACTTGGAAAACAACACCTCACTCCCCATATTAACTATCAAGTCCACTTAGAGACTTAAAAATTTGGTGCCAGCCTCAGTAGAGCCCTCACCAAACAATGCAGCAGAGAATTCTATCTTATGCTAAAATACTAGATAAGCACAAATTGAAATGTGTCGTTAAGGTAACTAACCCAACCAAACCCTCCTGGTTGCCACAATTGAATGTGGAATTATAAAACTCTTCAATGTCCTCTAACTGATTCGTGACTGAAAACTGAATTTAAGAAAACAGCTTTGAGATGAATCATGGCCATATTCTCCATGTGTGTACACCACACCAAACAGGCAGTAAATTTAAGTTCTTCAAAAACAATTCTCAGTGAAAAAAAAAAAATGAAATGTGTTTAGTTGGACTTTTCTCAGAGTTAAGTTTTACAGACACAGAGTTTGAATTAATCAGTGCCCCAGTCTGACTTATAGGTTAAACAGTATAGTAGCTTTATAATGACACTAATAATAAATAACAGCAACAGCGGCATTTAACACTTAAAGAATGTGTATATTGTGATAGGCATGGCTTTAAGCCACACACCCCCCACACACATACCTATACTTCACATATGAAAATGTACATAAATATATACATATACATACATATATATATACATAGGTATAATATTTAATCCTCAAAGCATCCTTGGCATTAGTAGATACTAGTACCTACTAATAGATACCATTTGTCAGAGAAGGAAATAGAGGCGCAAAGAGCTAGCATTGTTTATCCAGGGTCACAAAGTGGGAAGGGTGGTATTTAAATGTGGGCCATCTGCATGTAAAGCCCATGCTACTTATTTGTCACTGTATTACAGTGCCCTTTGGTTGCGTCACCAAAGCATGCCCATGTTGAAATATATTCATATGAAGTTTCTGTGCAGCGCAAGCATTTTAAACTTCTGTATTAGTTCCTTCAAAATGTGCTCAATATAGTGAAGAGGAATAGCCACAATAGAAGTGATATTTTCAAGCTTCCATATAAAAATGTCTGGAGGCAGAGATTATAATGGAAAAATATTGATTGTGAGTTTAAAAGGTGATGAACTTCAGGACCGATAAAAGCCAAATTTATATCCCTGAAGTTTCCCTCTCATGTTTGCAAATTCCCCTTTCCACATTTGAAAAGCTCGTTTTCAGAAGTGATGACAGAAGTATTTCAGAGTCAGCCCTAATAACAGCTGTTAGTTCAGATTAGTGCAAGCAAGAATTTCTCTGTTTCTGCTGCACATCTGTTAGTGGTGTTTTTTTGAAAAAAATCTGTGGATAGTGGGCTATAGAACAAACAGTATACAGGATTTTTCTTCCTTTTAAAATATTTTTCTGTTTTTTTATTATTTTGCTCCATTTCCTGAAATTTTTTTCTGTTAATGAATTATTACCACTTTACTTCAAGCAGATACCAAGGAGTAAATAAAAATATGATGCTTCCCTTAAGTCACACAAAGGTTTGTTTGAACTTAAAACTATCTTGGCTTTATTATTTTTTATATATAAAAATATTTTTTCCCCAATCATCATGCCCCTCTGAATTTCAGAATGCTTTATTATAGCTATTAATTGTAATATTAAGATAAACTATGTGTGAGAGGTAGTTCTCTCTTTTTACTAGGACTTTTGTGTGTTTGGGGCAGAAAAATTTTATGATCCTTTCTCATTTATTATATTAGTAGTTTAAAAACAAAAACAGAAACAAAGAACAAGATAATTGGCTGGCAAAAATGTCAGACCTTTAGATTGCTTAATTTTGTCTTTGCCAAATTGCTATTAGTAAACGCTTTTAAGAAATTTGTATGTATTCAGCTCCTTATTTACATTTCTTACAATCAAAATGGAATGGAGCTTTATTTGGAGTTTTTACCAAACAAAGTGACTTTGAGTATTATTGCCATTAGTCTCTTAATGTTTGATGCGGCTAGCTCCCTTAAGGATAGCTGTGACCTTCATTCTACCATATACACGAGCTGCCTTGGGGAAATGAGGAATAACTACAGTAGAGGTAATATTTTTAATGTTTCAGATTCAACAAAATCTGGAGGCAGAGTGGTAATGGGAAAATATCGATTTGTGAATTGAAGCTCATCAGCACTGGTAGCAGCCACCTTTACACCTCAAGAGCTTCCACAAAGCCTGGCTTCTGGCCAGTTCTGGCTCCATCCTACTCAGGCTTTAAAAGTCTCAAATGCCTTTCCAGATGGCACTAGAGATTTCTACCACATCTGAGTCTTACCAATTTGGACTGTAACTGTAGACTTTTATTTTTTCCAAGGCCTAAAATGAGGGGAAAGCCTATGAAACTTTCTGGGTTTCTCAATAATTATATCAATTTCCAGTTTGCGAGTAGTCTGACAACAATTTCCATTTTAGAATGATAAAGGATAGAAAAGTAGATATTGACCAAGATATATTTTTGTTGGGTCAAAAATATTTATGTTGGTTAGGACTCATCTTTCTGGACTTTATGACACTTTACATCAGCATTTTTCATAGTGTGGTCCGTTGACTACCAGTTTCAGAATCACTTGGCTTGTCTGGCAAAAAATCAAATTAACTTATTGAATTAAGATCTTTGGGGAAGGCACTTGGGTGAATATGTATTTAAAAACATCCTAGAAAGAATATTTTTCCTGCCTTAAAGTTGTGTGTGTGTGTGTGTGTATGATAAATCATAAATCACTTTAACATTTACAATGTCATCCGACTCTTAGCAACCTTGTTAAATATAAGAACAGGTAACATCTCCTTTTCATAGATGAGGAAGCTGAGATCTAGAGAAGTTTGGATTCAAAGACAATAAGAAGTAGAATTTAGGCCTGTCTTCAGGGTTCCTAGTTCTCTTTATATGACTTCTCACCCATTCTTCTACATAAGAGGATGTTAGCTGCAGGTATGTAGAGCTGCAGGAGCATCTTGCTACTCTCCAACACTTTATTCTATAGGGAATAGAGATTCTTCAAAGACTTTAAAGTAGTAGTAGTAGCATCAATCAAATCTGTGTTCTATCAGACAGTCTAGAAAGTGATTTGGAGAGAGAGGAAATAGAAGCTGGAAGGTGAATTGGGAGATGTGTTCCTTCTACCATATCATTAGTATTGCCTGGGTTACTCATGCCAAAAATCTCAAACTGGAAATGAAATATTTTTTTACAAAGGAATAATTGTGAAGTCCAGAAAATGGTTCTTTATGGTGCTTATTGAATTGCAATATTAATCATATGGCTCCTCTAATATGTTGTGAACTCTGGAAAATAGAACCATGTTTCATTCATTCATCTTCCTACCCCCAGAATCTAGTTTAGTGTTAGCTGTATGGTTTTATTAAACATATTGTTGTTTGTTTGATAAACTTGAGTGAATCGTAGTAAAAAGTTGTTTTACACTGGCAATGTAGATTACTGTTTACTTACATATCTCATATTTTATACTTTTCATATATACCAACATATAGTTTTAAGTATACTGGCATACTTCATTCTACTGCATTTTGCTTTATTGTGCTTCACAGATGTTGTGTTTTCTACAGTTTCAAGGCAGGACCTTCCATCAGCAAAAATGATTACAACTTGCTTTATTGAGATGTTTGCTTTATTGTGGTCTCTGAGTATGCCCATACTTACCCACCTGATTATTACAGCCACCCTATTATAATAACCCCTGTTTTAGATGAGAATAGCGCAGTAACTCATCCGAGGTCAGTCACTTGTCCCAGCTCAAATCTTAGTGGAATTAGGATTTAAATTAGGTAGCCAGGTTCCAAAGCCTTGCTATGCTATGTTATATACATAAATTCATAAAGTGTGTCCATTGCTGATCATTTTTTTATATTATCTCATATTGGTATAAATTGGAATTTAATAGTGTAACATTTGCTGTGG
>NW_006284843.1:4061118-4063239 GCF_000327345.1 Myotis davidii
AATCAGAATATCTGTATTTCTTTCTATCTATCTATCTATCTATCTATCTATCTATCTATCTATCTATCTATCAATCATCTATCTATCATCTACCTGCCTACCTATATACTAGTATCTATCTATCTATCTATCTATCTATCTATCTATCTATCTACCTACCTACCTACCTACCAATCTACCTATCTATCGAGAGAGGAGAGAGAAAGAGGTGTTTAATACAGGGAATTGGTTCATGCAGTTATGGAGGCTGTTCAGGCCAAGTCTGCAGTTAAAGTCTGAAGGCTGGAAGCTGCTGGAGAACCAGGATGATCTGGTGTTCTAACTGGAAGGCCGTCGGGCAGGAGAACTCCTTTTACTCATGGGAGGGCCAGCCTTCTGTTCTATTCAGGCCTTCAGCTTATTGGAAGAGGCCCGTCCGAAGTGGGAGGGCAATCTGCTTAATTCAGATTACTGGTGTCAATGTTAAGATCATCCAAAAACACCCTCACAGAAATACCCAGAATAATGTTTGACCTTATATCCGAGCACCCCATAACCCAGTCAAGTTGATACATAAAATTAATGATTACAGCCATCATTATTATTATTAGATATAGTCTATAGAGTTTTCTTGTTCCTTATTGAAGTTTATTTTTTTCTCAGCTAACCATTTTTAATTTTTTTAAAAGACTCATTAAAAGTTCCTTTTAGGTTAGCAAAAGAGACTCAACCAAGTTGGACACCTGTGAGTGAAGGCAAGATTTTGGTGCCCAGAGTGAACAGATCAAGTTGCTAGTCCTCTTATTAGACCATCATTTTGAAAGTCTAACAGCCACCATGAAAGATGTGCAGACAGGTCTTTTAAAAAGATGCCATATGGAAGACTGAAAGAAAAATTGTGTCTTCAGTCTCCTGCTTTTTTTCTTCCTCATTACAATGCCTATGGTAGTCATTTTGATGTTATTTTTTATTTGTACACTATAGTGTACAAATAATTTTAAGTAGACTTTCATAATATTAAAGCTAATCTATACTAATAAAAGGGTAATATGCTAATTAGACCAGACATCTTCCGGATGTCCTTCTGGACAAAGCCATGGTGGCAGGGGCTGAGGCAGAGGCAGGGGAGGGCCATTGGGGGCGATCAGGCTGACAGGGGAGGGCAGGGAGCAGTCAGGCCGGCAGGCAGCGGTTAGGAGGCAGCAGTCCCAGATTGCGAGAGGGATGTCCCCTGAGAGATCTCAAATTAGAGAGGGTGCAGGCTGAGATGAGGGACACCCCCTCACCTCCCATGCATGAATTTCACGCACTGTGCCTCTAGTCACTTCTATAATCCTCAATCTCACACTTAGCAAACTCTTTATTGATAGTTTCCAAGCAATCAGCCAAGACAGGGGGAAGAAAATCTACCAAAGCTATTGGGGTTATATATAAAACAACAATCAGCTGATTGACTTAACTTCTCGCTTTTTTGCTGGTTGTCATCATGGAGATACAGATGAAGAGATATTCCAGAGCCAAGGTCATCTCTGCAATATGTTGGAGATACACAGAAAAGATGCTGTGTTCTTGGTGCCTGGAAGTCTAGCAGCCACAGGCTTTGTCGAAATTGTGGAGGAAATAAAGTCCAGGCACACACAATACTTTCCAGGAAAATGCTTTCTAATTTTTGGAAAATTCAACCAGAAAACTTCCTTTGAGAGAAATCATGCCAGCTCTGTACATTCAAGCCAGTCAAACAATTGGACTGAACAACCAGTCAATTGGTAATTATTATGAATTGCTGGACAGAATGTCTGGCCAGTGCATCACTAAGCCCAGACAAGTAGTATAGATAATAAGGGAGGACTCATTCCTGCACAATCTATTTCTTAGATGCCTCTCACAATATATAGAATAATTTTGTCTATAGGTTGCTCAATCGATGTGGGTGTATCAGGAAAGGACCTCAAAGTGCACATCTAATAGTTTAAGAAAAGCTTATACAATAAACTAGGCCAGAAGATTCTTAGTTTTATTTGAAAATATTGGAAGATAGAATAAAAATGTTTTGTGCCATTTTATTTTTTTTATTATTATTATTATTTTTTTTTATTGCTGAGGGGAGGCAAAATAAGGCACAGTGCTCATATCACTCATATC
>NW_006284843.1:4063401-4075916 GCF_000327345.1 Myotis davidii
TGTGCCATTTTATTTAAAAAGGCATTTAAAGTGCAAATGTTTTCCTATCATACAAAAAAATAAATAAAACAGCTTTGACCTAATAGTTATATACATTGAAACACATTTAATGACACATTTTGAGCGCTAAGCAAAACAGATTTTTGAAGTCTTGTCAAAGTTACCGTGTCACGTTCTATTGCTTTTAATTGTAAGCAAGCTACTTCATTTGGTGTTTCATGGTAATGACCTTGCAGAGACATAAAGCAGAGCCGGAGATGCCCAGGCACCTACGTGATTTACACATTGACCCACACCATGCCGATGATGCCTCTGTGCAGGGTTGTACACACTCCAAATGCAGGATTATAAAAGTGTGAATTGTAAGAAAGTCATACACCGTCTTTTTATTTTGTATTCACTATAACTTATCACAAAAAGAACTGTTATACGTCTAAATGGAAAGGGTTATTAGCAGATGCAAATGTATTAATAAGTCACTTAAGTTGATTTAGTCAGATGTAGCAGGAGAGAAAATATGCCACTACAAACTATTTACACTCTTTGCTATGTGGATAATCTTATGATATATTTCTGTATAAAATTCTATGTAGACTCACAGATGTAGATTAGAAAATGTCTCACATAGAAGGTTTTATGTAAAATCAGTTACAAAGCAAGAAAAACCCTTTCCTCTACTCACAGCACTTCTGACACCAAAGGTGCTGGTTTTTCACACCAAGTATTCTCCAATTCTCTGCAAACACTAACTGAATGTCCTATAATCTATTATGTAACTTATTCTGACACTGACTACCCAGAGTTGGTGCAGACCCCACAGGTTAAGGGCTCAGTCCCAAGTGGCTTTCCCACTTCAGACACCAGCTGCAAGTCCCAGGTTGTCACCTGTACTTCTGACCATCTGGCTATCAGTTTTCTATAGGTTGCTCATCCTATATTGAACCACTCCTCCATTTCAGTAATTTGCTATCATGGCTCAGAGAACTAAAGGAAACACTTAACATTTACTGGTTTGTTGTAAAGGATGCAACAGAGAATACAGATGAGCAGCCAGACGAAGAGATACATAGGGTGAGGTCCAGAAGGGTCTCAGTACAGGAGTTTTGTCTCTTGGAGTTAGAGGCTGTGCCACTCTCCCGGCATGTGGGAACGAACCTGGAAACTCTCCAAACCCCATTGTTTAGTGTTTTTATGGAGGCTGCATCATGTACGCACAATTGATTAAGTCATCAGCCGTTGATGATCAAGTCGATTTCCAGCCCCTTCCCCGCTGTAGAGGTCCGGAGCTGGGCCTAAAAGTTCCAACCCTCTAAGCATGTCTTGGTTTTCTGTGACTTGCCCCCATCCTGAAGCTGCCAGGACCTGCAGCCACCAGTCATCTCATGACCAAACCAAAAGATACTCTTGTCGCTCCAGAGGTTCCAAGGATCTTGAAGCTCTTGTGTTAGGAAGCTGGGATGCAGAACAAATACAATGACAAAAGGTGCTCCTTTCACCCCCTATCCTTCAGGAAATTACAAAGATTTTAGGAGCTCTATGCCAGGAACTCAGGACAGAGATTGAACATATATTTCTTATTATGTTACACAAAGTGAGTTAATTTACTTAATTATAATGTAGGTGAGAAGAGTGGGGTAGAAAGTAATGTGCTGGAAACATTTAACAACCAGCTTGCTGAAAAAAAGGTATGCAAATTTATACATACATAAGTTTATTATCATTTTCTTCTGCTATAAAGAAATTACATTATGAGTAATAAAATATACAACTCCTTATTACAAATGCCATATATTTAGAATGCTTTCATTAATTTCTGTCAAACATTTGTATCCTTCATCAATTATGATGATGTATAATTATAACATGAATGTTATATTATGACATGAATTAAGTGAAGCAACAAAGATGTATTTTGAAGTTTTACTGATTTCTCAATGATGTGAGCTACCTTTTCATTGACTCGGTTAATAGATTTCAAACACTAGAAGAACATTTTGAGTTTTCACAATGTAACAGCTGCAGATACGTCACAATCTTAATTTTAATCAAAACTATTAACATATTCTCCATCACTTTCCTAAGGCTCAACAATCAACAAAGCAATAACTTAAGCCCTATTTTGTAACAATTTACTGATTGGCATGATATGAACACTTTCACCATGGCAGATTTCAGACCTCCATGGAATGTGGAGTCTGGAAGAGATGGTCAGTAGCTCACCATTAGAATAGATATAAATAACCTTGAGAACTTAAGTGGTAACAAGATGTAATAAAATCATAAGAAAGTGATAATTTTATGTACTTTTACTACCTTTCTTTTTAATATTATTTCTTTAATTGAAGTTTAAATAATTTAATTTTAATAATGGTTGTATTTAACAACTGGCTTGCAAAATTTCTGAAAATTCAATTGGCTTTCAGGTGCTAATATAAGCCAGCTCTAGCCTACCATTGAGGGTGTGGGTATAAATTTATATATAACTATAGGCCAAACTTCCACCATCTCTGATTTGACCATAATTGCATTTTTTTTTGAGTTTTGAATGCATTTAAATCCCCAGCTGTTCTTTCTGGACATTGTAGATGAGATTATAAACTTCATCATTATTCTAATATGTGAAGCTCCAAAGTTCTTGGCACAATCCTATAGTAAACTTATATCCCCGACACTCAGCAAATCCTTACTGGATATAATAAAAATGCATAGACATCTTAAATGAATTATACCTTACACCTAGCCAATAACAATTTAATTATTTTAGCAGTGGTTCAATGTAAATCCGCTGGAAGCAATGCATATCGAGTAGCAATGGGGTGGGTAGGGAGGGGCTAGGGTGCTCTTATGGATGCAAGCATCAGCTTCAGTCTTATTAAGTGATGATCATAATATAAAGGTACGCTCTCAGGCTTGGGATTCAGTGGCCCAGTTGTGGCTACTGAATCCTTGTTTGTTCATTTGTTCATTCATTCATTCAATCATTCATTCATTCAACAATATTTTATTGAGAAGATACTGTGGTCTAGAATGTTCTAGGCACCAGGGAGATAGCAGCAAAAACCCCAAGCCTGTGTCCTCACAGAACTTGCATTCTATTAAGGACAGACAATTAACAGACAAGCAAGTACATATATAGTATGTCAGGCAGTAACAAGTACTACGGAGAAAGAGAAAGCAGGAAAGGGGGTTAGGATGAGCCAGGTTGGTGGTGGGAGCTTGCTATTTTGTATACTCTTAGGGCCATTTCCAGAGGCTTTAAATGATTGTTGGTGTGTTGTTTTTAATAATTTTCACCAGTTTCACTGGGGAGTAGGTCAGCAGAGCTCCTCACTCTGCCATGCCAGAAGTCAATCTCCCCTAAATGCTAGATTTGAGTTAATGCCAATTATTGTCTACATCATGCCTAAAGTTAACCGTGCCCGTGGGACACCATGGGGTCTGTCTGGGTAAAGCTGAGATAGCCCCCCCAGTTCAGATCCATGTGCTTGGCTTCACGCCAGGCTTAATGTCACTTGACATTCCTGATCTCCCCACAAGTTCCATGTTGCTGTGAATGATTTCCAATGTCATGCGCCCCATGGTGGGAACTGTCATGAAAATGATGCCAGTGGGGAAAAGAGAGGGCATGAGAGCAAATTGCCTTTTGCAGTTTTGTCCAGCATCTGCTCAAACCTTGGTCACTGTAGATCACCACGGACGCTATCTCTCCAGTGCACGGTGAATTCTTATCAGAGGGTGCACATGTTTTCTTGTTCTTTCCAGTGCAAAATTTTCTGTTCTTTTGATTAGTTTTTTTTTTAAACCTGCTATTCAGGGACACTTGCCTAGGATCACAAATCTCCTGAAAAGAAAAATATTGGCCTCCAAGCCAGAGTGTTCTCCATGCAAGCTGCAGCCTGTAGGTCATGTGTATCCCTGAAGTGCAACCCTCAGAATACCTTGGGACATAAGTCATGGGCTTGCCAGAGGTGTAGCCCTTAGAATACCTTGGGGCATATTTAACTGAATGGTCATTTGCTCGTCATTGGAGGTAGCCACCGTGCCTTTATTCAGCAGCCATAGAACTGAGCTGGTGTGGAGGAGCCAACTCAGCAGGTTTATTTAGAAAGGGGCAGAAATGACAGTGACCATAAGACAGATGAGAAACAAGTCCTCAGAAGTTAACAAAGGCAGGAAAAACAAGCAGCAGACCCGGATGTGGCAGAGCCACCCTGTGTAACAGAAGCAAGCAAGGCCACAGCCAGGTGTGGGTCGGTCTGAGCATTCAGGAAATGGGGCCAGAAGCCTAAGCAACTGGGAAAGAGACTGGCAGGGAGTGGGTGTGCATGAAATTTCTGGACCTTTTCTCCCCTGGCTTCCATCTGCCTTAGGAGGACATACCGAGGTTACGTCTGACACACTTCACACAGTAGGTTTGCTACAGTGGGTTTAATGCTGACTGTGCTCTGTGCATAAATGGGCATGTCTGTGGTTTCCAGACGTGGTGGTCAGCTCTTTGAGAGGTCAAGAGGCAGGCCCTCGTTACTCATCTCAGCTTTTGAAATAAGCTCCTAACTGTTCTCCCTCCCTTTAGTCTCAGCCCCAGACCTCTCCTCCACACTGTTGCCAGAGTGACCTGTCAGGAGTGCTAATGGACTGTCCCGCCCCATCTCAAAGCCTTCAATGGCTCCTCATGCCTATAGAATACAGCTCCTTACATGGGACATACGCTTCTCCTGACCTGGCCTCTACCTGAATTCCTAGCTAGTGGTCGGTTGCCATCCTTGTCTCGCTCGCACATCGGATGACTTGTCCTTGGCAACCCTGTGCACAAAGCATTCTGCTTCATATATATATGCCCTTCCCTTTGCTTATATTTTTCTTTTTGCCTGTAACCCGTGCTCTTTAACCCACTTTCCCTCCTTTTTTTTTTGCCAGACTTTCTTAACAAAGTCTTCTTATCCATTTCAGACTGGATTAGATGCTCTTTCTCTGAGGACCCTGCACATATCTCTAATCTTGCGCTCACCATGTTGTATTACATGTGTACTTCTCTCTCTCCCTCACGTACCCAGAGACTCTCTTGGTTGTGTCTTATTTATATTTGTATCATCCAGGGCCAAGCATAATGCCTGGGACATAGTTGGTACTCTAAAAGTATTTTGTCATATAAATGAATGAAATGATCTTTAACTGCCTCCTGAATAGCTAATACTAAACAGCATCTGTTCGGATTCCAAATGAAGTCTAGGATCAACGGGCGCCTTCCTTTAACCCTTGGATCTAGAAATGTAGCAACTCGCAGCCTGCCAGGTCGAGGGCGCCTGAAAGCCTCAGGAAATCTTGTCACTGTGCATTTTACTATGTGACTCCAACTTGAACTGAATTGGGAGGAATGAATCCTGGCCAGCAGTGAGCATTGTGCCAGGAATAGAACAGTGAGGCCATAGCAGTCAGTAAAACTAAAGGTTACCATGGTGTCTTCAGGGCATGTCCTTGAACAGTAGCTGGACTGTATGCCTTATCCCACCCCAGCCCCTGCTCCATGCATCAGATGGAGAGACCTTTGGCTTTCTGTATCCGTGGAGGAATGCAGCCTACCCCTTATCTCCTAAACCTGTCCCTCAGCAGAACAGTGACTGGCTGCTTAATAAATGTCATCTGATGTCGAGTCCCCACCAGGTGACACAAGAAGAGCCCCTCAGGAGGCCTTTACCCTCACACTCCTTATTACAGCAGCACATCCTGGTTGGCCCAGTGCAGCATCTCTAGTTAGGACTTCCTTTTCTTCCTCTAATCCAGTGGTTCTCAACCTTCCTAATGCCGTGACCCTTTAATGCAGCTCCTCATGTTGTGGTGACCCCCAATTTCATTGTTACAAATTGAACATAATTAAAGCATAGTGATTAATCACAAAAACAATATGTAATTATATATGTGTTTTCCGATGGTCTTAGGCGACCCCGGTGAAAGGGTCGTTTGACCCCCAAAGGGGTCGCGACCCACAGGTTGAGAACCTCTGCTCTAAACCTAGCTGGCCTCACTGAGTGGTGGGCCAAAGGCGTTCCTCTACAAGTGGGATGTAGATTCTCCACCTGAGGGGAGAGTGGCGACTGACTGGGACTGCAGTAGCAGAGAGAGAATACAGTGTGCTTTCAAGATGTGAGAAGATGCTTCCAAGATGCAGCCATAGTGAGAAAGTCCACCACTTCCTTTCCTGCTCAGTAGGGCATATATCAGAGAGGGGTGGAGAAGAGAGAGAGAGAAACATCAAGGATGCGAGAGAATCACTGATTGACTGCCTCCTGCACGGAAGTTCCCTACTGGGGATTGAGCCTGCAAACCAAACATGTGCCCTGAATGGGAATTGAACCATGACCTCCTGGTTTATAGGTTGACACTCAACTGCTGAGCCACACCAGCTGGGTAGTAGGAGGTATTTTTTTTTACTTCCTACAAAGTTCTTGAATACCATTTAATTAAAAAAAAAAACCCCACAAAACAAAACCTTTGTCTTGAATGTAAGCCTATGGGAATGAAGATGAGCTCACAATCTGCAATAGAGAGGTTATCTCTTGATCTTGGGTGTTTCCCAGCGAAGCACATTCAGGGTGTCATTGCTGGCCATGGAAAGCCCAGAGTAGCTGCAGACTCCACATCGTGCTTTAGTGAGGGGAGTGACTGGGAATATTTTTGTCAGAGGCACCGGTTCTCTGCTTAGCCTCAATATTTCATAAAAAGCTCATTGCAGCAAAATTTTCATTTGGCAGCATCTGCTGTGCTATCATCTTGATAGCTTCACATTGAATAACACTGACGCTTCAAGGTCAAATTGACATGATGTATATTCAATTGTCAGCTTCTGTTAGTCCTATATATTTTTTAAAAAGATGTTTTGGGGGTGTTTTTTTTTGGTGAAGATGCAGGCAAAGCATGTAATCAGCAGTGTTTGTAGGAAAAGGAAAAATTATAGGAATCCTGGCAGCATAAAGCAAATAAAAAAGTTCAGATTTTAAGATGCGAGGGATATGGTAGGAAACCACTAGAATGAATACGGCACTTGCTTCTGACACTGTTGATCTTGGACAAGTCATTTAAACTGTAGGTTCAGTTTCTCCGACTGTCAAATTAGGGGGACAAGCAACATAATTGTCATAGACTTTACTCTTATTTCTATTCTAAATGGTAGATTTTCTGGATGCTACTAGAAAGAACTTCTAAAATGTTGCACAATGCTGAAACATCCTGGAGAAAAAAGGAGGTGAGTCTTTTTCCTGAGCACTTGATGAAATAGACAGAAATTTCTTAAGTGAATTGATTGAATGGAATGGAAACAAGAAGGAGACATAATAAGGTTGGGAAACGAGTCTGCACCGTGCAGGGAGTAGACTAAGAGAAACGTGTCCTGTTTACATTTCCAGCGCAGAGCATAGGATGCTCTGGCTACAAAGAGCTTTTACGGGAACTGTTTTACAGGTTATAAGATTATACGTGGCCTGTGTAACCCAGTGGCCAGAGAACGGGACGTCCAGTGGACTGTGCCTTTATCAATGGCCAAGCCTGGAATGACCGAGAAATATCTACTTCTGAGTAGTCTTTAAAAATTAGGTATTGTATCTGAGGATAATGTTAGCGTTTGTTTTTTGGAATTCTGCCCAGTAAGCCAGAACACGCAAAAAGGTCTCAGGGTAATTCGATCAGTGTTTCTGTAAAAGAACACCAAAGCCGCAGATTGTGTTACTGGCAAAACTGAAAATGCATTCATTATAAAGGAAGACATCATGTGTCACGGGATGATGCCTTGGCCTGGAGGGGGCTCTGGATGACAGGAATTAGGAGCAATGACTAATGCCAACCTAAACTCCTGGGAACCCTGCTGGGACGTG
Organism: Myotis davidii; assembly: GCF_000327345.1. Taxonomy (NCBI): domain Eukaryota; kingdom Metazoa; phylum Chordata; class Mammalia; order Chiroptera; family Vespertilionidae; genus Myotis; species Myotis davidii. The sequence continues at coordinate 4,071,267 of NW_006284843.1, forward strand.
GGGACGTGGGGACGTGGGAACGGGCGTGCGTGTGTCAGGGTGTGTTGGTGTTTGCAGCATTGCCTTTTGTTTTGCCCCTGCAGCCTGTTGTGGTTTTGGTTGTGGTCCTTGTTATTCTCTTTTGGCCCTGTTTTTAAGTGCTGATGTTCAAGGACATTCCTCAGAAACAGTTTTCCTCAATAAATCAAATAATAAAAAAACTAAAAAAGAAACAGTCTTCTCCACTGGTCATCTCACGTAGTACCCACAGTTGCACGTCTAGGAATATATCTGCCTTTGGGCAGGACTGTTTGTGGATATTCAGACTCAGTGGCCATAGTCCTTTTTCCATGAACTGGCCTGTTATTTTGCTTCTGGGATGTGGTATTGGCAACCACCATGAAAGTCACGGGCCAATGCCTCTGTGTCCATGGGCCGGCCCTCTTTGGCCTGGGGATGGGAGAGTGTGAAGGCTGGAGGAGATTAAAGGTATATTCTAGATAGCTTCCTGGGAGGGCAACAGGATTTTCATTACTTCTTGGCAGTCCTGCCTAGGTTTTCATCGTTGTGTTCCTGACATTCTCTAGAGGAACACTTTCAAATATTCCACATTCTCTCCAAACTCCTACTCCTCCCCTGCTCCCAACCCCTCTCCTCCTCCTTAGCACGTAACGTTACCTTCTAATTCTCAGAGCATTAACAGCCATAAGATGAGAGCTTTCTCACACTCCTGCCACAAAAACAAAAATTTTTCAACATCAAAAGCAATTCTTTTCTAATTTTCTCCTGTTAAAAGGACTAAGCCATCCTTTCTCCAGTCTAATTCTCCAGTCTCTATTTCTTCTAAGGTATTTTATTTTCTCTACATCAATATCCTCCAACTGCACAGTATCTCTTTTTTTATTATTATTTTAATGTATTTTTTATTGATTTCAGAGAGGAAGGAAGAGGGAGAGAGAGATAGAAACATCAATGATGAGAGAGAATCATTGATCGGCTGCCTCCTTCATACCCCACACTGGGGATCAAGCCCACAACCTGGGCATGTGCCCTGACCTGGAATTGAACAGTGACCTCCTGGTTCATAGGTCCACATCCAACCACTGAGCTATGGTAGCCAGGCTGTATCTCCCTTCTTAATGGGCATTTACCGTTAGTATTTAAACATGCTCAAGTTTAAATACTATCTCTACACACACACACACACACACACACACACACACACACACCATCTCTGACCCCAAAGCTCCCTTCTAACAATAATCCTTTGTCTGTTGTTTTCCCATTAAACTTCCTGAAAGCATTGTTTCTACTCTCTGTCTGTTTCCTCATTTCCTAGAAGAGCCTTTTTCAAGCATTTTGATCTCAGGACCCCTTTTAGAATTTTGAAACTTGTAGAGGAGTTCAAACAGCTCTTGTTTATGTGTGTAGCCACAAGGTATTATCTATTCTGAGATGTTTACCTTCTCTTCCCAGATGGATAAATACTCTGTTGCCTAGAATGAACATCACAAGAGCAGAATTTATGTTTTACTGATCTTGCAATCCCTGGTACCTGACTCAGAACTTAACACTTTTTTTTTGGGGGGGGGGGGAGTTATTATTTACTCTATCTAGTTATTTTCCCAATCTCTTTAATTCTCTGTTGGTAAATGGAAGAGTTAGCTACTATTTCAGCTGAGTTTCTTTTCAAATTTCTTTTTTTAAAAAATATATTTTATTGATTTTCCACAGAGAGGAAAGGAGAGAGATGAGAGTCAGAAACATCGATGAGAGAGAAACATCGATCAGCTGCCTCCTGCATATCCCCCACTGGGGACGTGCCCGCAACCCAGTACATGCCCTTGACCGGAATCGAACCCGGGACCCCTCAGTCCGCAGACCGACGCTCTATCCACTGAGCCAAACCGGTTTCGGCTTCAAATTTCTTTTTTTAGCTGATTTGTATAGATTTAAAACAAACTGAAAGAATAGGTTATGAAACAGGAGTACAAAACCAACTTACCCCACTCCTCAAAACACATGAAAAGACAAGGAAAAAAGGATCAAATTTCACACTCCAGCTGAAGTCTGCACTATCACTGAGAAAATTGCCCCAGGTGTCCACAATGGAACTTCTGCTTGAGATTCTGATATGCTAAAGTGATTTCTTAGGAGATGTTATTTGTGAAAAGTGTCCGAGAAGAAGCTCTGTCAACAGCAAATTAAAATACAGCTGAGATACAGTATAATTATTCCGGCCCAATGTCGTAATTTTATTCCATCTCGAGGAAAAGAAAGACATTGAAGGAGGACCAGGAATAAAGTAGGGTGATCAGGTGCACACACTAACTGAAACTTAGTTTATGAGGGTTTTACTGTAAGACAGTCTGCCCCTTACCTCCAAGGAATGAAGATTTCTTTGGTAACTTTAATATCTTAAAAAGAATATATATAAAAAATGACTTGTATTAAATTCCATTATATGTGTGAATAATGCTGTATCCAGATTCTGTGTCATTTCACACATTATATTTGAGCTATAGCTGAGTAGGCTCCTATTGACCTTGAGGAGTCTGTGTGTGTGGTCTTCGGCAGGGTGGATGGGTGGAAGTCACTGTGATGGTGGGGTGGGGGTGGGCAGGTAGGGGCAAAGCTGAGAAGTGTATCTGAATGGCCCTTAAGATTTAGTCTCAAGGCCATCCTCGGAGACAATTAGCCACATTAAATTTAGATGGCATATATGGGATGGTATAAAATGGATGGGATGTAGCTGGTGGTAGTGTCTTGGTAAATAAAAAAATTGGTCCTTAATACTATCCAAGAAGTTGCCTGCTTTAAAAGTGAAATTAGATTAAAAGGATGATTTCATTCTTCATAAGTACTCCTAGTACAACACCTCCCCCCCCCCAAAAAAAATAGAATATGCTTCCTATCTGTGTTCAATGTTAAATCTGAAATATGATCTGAGGCAAAGAGACCCAGCTTCCCTGCAAAGCCTGAAGGAGCCTTTTGTGCTTGCCAGCTTTCATTGAGTACATGGGTTGCCCTAGTGATGAATGCCCTGCTTTGTGTGGTCTCAGCATTTTTCCTGGAGGCTGTTTTAATGAGAAGGTGAATAGAGGGGCTTCTTTTGAAACTAGGATAAGAGGAGGGCCACTTCTGAAAATGCAGGCATAATGGTGCCATTCCTATCCCAGAGATCTGACAGTTCCCAGGGCCTCCCCCAACTCCCTCTCCTCTCCCTCCCTATCCTCCCCCTCCCTCCCCGTCTCCCGCCCTTCTCCCCTCCCTCTCTCTCTTCCTCCCCCTCTTCCTTTCCTTCTCCATCTCTCTTCTTATTCTCCTCTCTCTCTCTCTCTCTCTCTCTCTCTCTCTCTCTCTCTCTCTCTTGATTCTCTCTCTCTCTCTCTCTCACACACACACACACACACACACATATCTTTTGACTAACTAATATTTGACATTTGGATTAGTCTATGGTCTCAATACCCTGAAATTTTCTTTTGGGAATGAAAGAGTAACCAACCAATCAGATCTCATCTTGTCACTCTGGCTTCATCTTTTTTCCTCCAAAAAGGGACTATTCTTGGTGTTTCAGGGAAGGGCACACCCATGCCTGCCTTTCTCCTACCTAGAGATTTACCCACGCACTTAGAACTATGCATCTGCCTTGTTGAACGCTCTTTCGCCTTCAGGACCCATTATGCAGTGCAGGAGTGGGAAGAATCTATGCAAATGCTATATTTTAGGACTCACTTGGGGCTCGCTTTGATTGAACACATAGTAAACTTGATTATTCATGCTAATGGGAGGAATAGTAATTCAGACCATACAACTATTGTTTCTGACTTTGAAATGTGTGATGTGAGATTTTTTTCTTTCCTTTTTGAAAGCAGTTGCTGGTGTTTTAATTAGAATAATAGTGAGATTACTTTTGTGTTGCCAGTGTTTTTGGTAGGCAAAATTATGAGAGGCACCATTCTCCTCCTTCCTCACCTGTCCCCCACATCACCTGGCACAAACTCCTCCTGCCCTCACATTACACGCTCCTTTTTATTTCCACCAGGAAATTCATGAAAGGGTAAGGTTGACTCGACTGGTAACCAATTAAAGGAGCATACTGTCAGATATTTACATTTAAGTAGAAGTCAACTTCAAAGTAAAGGAAACAAAAAATGAAGAATATTTGTATAATATTCAGTATCTGCACAAATAAAGGTCCATGATGGTGGGCATTTATTGTTGATATTATTATTTTGATGGTATCTATTTTTATTGGTTAGTTTACTGCTGTATCCCCAGTGTTTAGAGCAGTGCCAGGAATATAATATGCAGGAATAAATTTCTGTGGGTCAAATGAATGAAAACCCATATACTTTTCAAGATACTTTTTGTATTCCTTAAACTCTTATTGAGCCATCACAGTTGTTATTATTAAAATAACGAATTCTTGGTTTGTCTCTCCTATTTTTGTTAATGTGTATCTGAGTGTCTAATTCCTTGTATATTCTTAATCTCAATGGAATATGGAATAAAGCAGGATTTTTTTTCATGGACAAGCTCATTAAAACTTTTGCTGTTTTGCATTTTTCTGATTTGTCAGACAAAGTTTTCATCATACTTATGGAGACAGCTTTCCTTTGGAGATAAGTGGCAAAATGGTATACTGTTCATGGACCACTTCTATCA
>NW_006284843.1:4075944-4098455 GCF_000327345.1 Myotis davidii
GGAGGTAATGTGTGTGTGTGTGTGTGTGTGTGTGTGTGTGAGAGAGAGAGAGAGAGAGAGAGAGAGAGAGGTAAACCACACAAAACAATAGGAATCTCACCCCAGCTCTGCTTATTCCAGCCTATTTTCTTAATAAAGAGAGTTAAACTAAAGATCTTTGAGTTTCATGCCATGTCAGTTGAGAAGAAACCAGGAAAGGTCAAAATGGAGTGGAACTTTTTTTCTTTTGATCCTCTCAGAGGAAGATGAGATGGCAGTGGAATATTAAAGTGGATGGCTTCTGATGCCATGTGTAGAGGTGGAACTTGGCTTGGGGTTAGACACTTCCCGTATGGGTACACTGTAACAGGGAAGTGAGCTAATTGCTTGGGTCTCGTGTCAAACCAGGGTCAAGTACCAGCTTTCTCACCTACCAGCTTTACATATGGAGCAATTTGCTTAGGTCCTCTCGGCTTCTGCTTCCTCATCTTTAAAACGGAGACAGCAATAGTGTCCATTAGGGGAATTAAGTTTTAAAAAGTCTGCAAAGGGCTGACCTTCACACCTAGCCCACACACAACTATTGGCTCTGCTGAACACTCCGGGAGCACCTACTGTGCGCCAAGAACGATGCCAGGCAATTCTTGCATGCTCGGTAATTTAACCCTTGTAGCAACCCACTCTTCCCAGTGAGAAAACTGAGGCATGTAGAAATTAAATTACATGCTCAAAGTCACCCAGCCACGGGGACATTGGGAATTTGGACTTGTGCCGGTCTCTTTGCATTACATCATGTGGCCTCTTTGGGGTTTCAGTGACCAAACAACTTGAATCCATTTCACAGCTGAGTCCCTAATAATAACTACCTCTCTGTAATTGATTGGGGGGATCAAATGCAAGAGCACTTATCAAAGCACTGCTGTGTTTAACTCTCGATATCTCTCCTCCCTTTGTTAGAGCGTGTGCTTGGGTCTCCGCACTGGGGCTTGGCAGAGCTGAAGCAACACTTCCTGAGAGAGGCTTTCCCTGACCACCCAGCTAGGGTTGCTTTTCAGCTGTGCTGCAGCCTCCAGCGAGGCCTCCTCACAGCCTGAAACTGTGTGTGTTAGTTCGCATCCTTGTTCGTTACTCCCACTGCACGGTGAGGTCTCTGAGAGAAGGGAGTTTGCTTTGCTCACTGCCATGTCTTCAGCACATGGCCCCGTGCTCAGACATGGGAGGGGCACGGTCAATACAACGACTGTTTGACCGATGGACAAATGGAGAAGCCCAACTCTTGTGAGAAGGCTGCAGACCTGGGAGGCAACATGGTGTTGGAGCACACACATTGCCAGGTGTTCAGTAACAGAGGGGATGGGGTGACGGAAGTAAAAGTTGCCTGGATTCTCTGCCAGTGGGTCCCTGTCACCCCCTTACCATGTCAGGAGGGAGATGTCCTGATTCTTTTGCCAAGGGTATGAGGCCTTGAGGCGCAGGCCAAGGCTAACTATGTCCCCGTTCAGCTTCTGCCTCATCCTCATTAACTGCACTTCACAGCTGGGCATAAAAAAAAGATTAATTTAGTGACCACGCTTCATAAATAGATGCTTCTGGCCTTACATTTTGTGCGCTGCTCTCAGGGCTAAGTGCTCACTGAAGTGCCAGTTTGGAGATGTCAAGGGCCGGCAGCTGGGCGTGGGGGAAGTGCAGGGATATTTCTGCCGAGTCTTTGTTCCCCGGCCCATCTTGCAATCACCCAAACTGCTGTGATGACAGGAAGAGCCTTCAACATCCATTTCCCCTGCAACCTAAAAGCCACGCTCTGGATCCGACCGCCTTGCGAGGCATTGCCACACGTACGGTAAGGCCCTCCCAGCACACTGGGCCACACTTGCCCAAGATGTGTGGTCAGGACATTTTGATTTTGTCACCACACACACATTTTTTAGTCACTGCGTAGCATACAACATTTGTAACCTGTTCCCTTGGAAAACCTTGACAAAGAGTGTGCCCTTTGGAGGAAGCTCATTTCCAGGTAGTCATCTCCGGGGAAAGTCAAAGGTGAGGTACTAGACTAGACAGCAAAGGTCGTATCCACAGGGGCCGAGCTGACCTGAATAAGTTCCAGAGCTGGTGCGCAATAGCGGCATGATTATTACAGTGTGCGTGCGTGTGTGCGTGTGTGTGTGTGTGTGCGCGCACGCGCCCACGTCTCTGTGTAATTGTAATGTATAATTAACACAGCGCTCATATTAAGCTCCTGGGTGAAAAGAGACCGGCAGGCTGAGGAGGCTGAGGACTATTCATCTCTAAGATGCAGCTGTTTACAGCAACCCTGGGCTCCCCGTGCTCTTCCTTTCACTGGGCGTGTGCCCGTGTTTTGTTCCTTTTTGCCGTTAATATTTTGGCCTTGAGGAATGAGGATTTGGGGGCTTATCCACTCCTCACCTCCCCTGCCACTCCGACCCCAGGAAGAAATCTTTGTTTCATTTAATCCTGTCCTCAGGCCACTGTACTGTTTTTCCAGATAATTAATATTTCTCAAGTGGGGAGACTCACAAAACAGGGCACACGCATCCCTTTCCCCGTGCGGGTCTGTCGCTCTCTGTGGGCACTGAGTGTGAGGGCAGGGAGGTGTGTCATCTGAGAGCACTTCCTCCTCATGCTCACCCTACTGCTCACAGCACCGTCATGTGCCTTTGACCTTGAAGAGAGGCGACCTTGATTGTTAGTGGGAGTTTGATTCTTGGAACGGCTTATAAAAATAAGCTTGTTTTTCTTTTTCAAACCCAGCATTCATTTTAGTCTGCATTGTGATTTGTGCTAAATGTGCATTTTGAAGAATTTACAGAAAAGATGTTTTTCACTCCCCCTCTTCTCTGACTGCTTGGAGCTCACTGACAGGCTTGAACTACACTACCATCTGGCAAGACATAGCTTCTGAACCCCCAACTGTTCTCCACACTCCAGCCCTCTCTGTTCCGGCTCTTAGAAGGGTGTGCTACCACTTTCTGCTAAGGGTTTTATAGCAATACAAGCTCCGTGTGTCTGTTTTCACTCCTCGGTCTTGCTATTCCCCATTTGGGCAATGATCTTATTTCTCATTAATTTTAATCATCTCTAGCTCCTGGTTTCAAAGGAAGTTTTCTAGTAAACTCCCAGAGCATCTTCTAGCAAGATGTGGTACACACTAGTCACGGCCTCGTAGCAGCTCCTCTTCGAATTCCAATGAGATGAGACAGAGGGAGACATATAGCTTAATCCAATTAACTCTCTTTGGCGTCAGCGACAGCAAGTTCTAGCAAGTGATTTTCAACCTCTGTTGTCTGTGTTCTGCCTTTGTCACTGTGACCCTGAGCAAGCTAGTGAACAACGCAGAACCCAGGCTCCCATTTATAAATGGAGAGACAGAAGCAAAGTTTAATCACCCCTGGGTGTTGGGATGGCAGAGCACCCAACACAGAGCAACGTCTGCAGTTTGTTTTCTTTTATGTCCTTGCTGAAGTAGGGAAACCCATGCTGAAGGTCCAAAAATAGGCATCCTGGAATTGATCAGAGCATTTATTTAACTGACAGGAACGTCCACTGGACAAAATTGGTTGGAAATCTCCGTCAAGTCCGATGGTATTAAATTGTTAATTTTCACAATAGAATTATTTCCATATTTTAATGAAAACAAATGTTCTGAAAACATTCAAAGAGTTTCTTGAAAAACCTCATGTAATAATAATAGAAAACAAAGTATTTAAAAAATCACATAATCTATCATTGGCTAACTATTGTTACTATAAATTTTAGCTCACTTACAAAATTTAGAAAATTAAATGGTAGATGATAGTGGGCCCCGAGTGTCTATGAAAGCAGGTTTAGGATGACAATATGGTCAGAAGGAAGAGCTAGAATTGGCTTTGACATTATGATTGCATAGCAAGCCCAGATTGCATGCTTATCAGAGATGACTTTGATGCTGATGAGAAAATAGGCCTCCTCTCAAAGCCTCATTTGCATAGCAAGCCCAATAAAGATCCTTCCTTAACCATATGCTTGTTGGGGGCTTTGGGGTATTGTTAGAGACGGTGGTAGGGCTGCAATTCAATTTTGCCACCACTGTTGATAAATTCTGTCCAAAATATATTTAGGGTTTCTGTTTTAAGTTTAATTTGCATAAAATATAGTGTTAAGATTAGACACGTGAAGAATTCAAATGTTGCCAGTTTCACTCACCACTAATTCCTAGACTTGGAACGATTTCCCTCTTTGCAGAAACAAGGTGTTTGACACAGCAGTTGAGAACTGCAAGTGTGATATCAGAGTTGTGCGTGTGCTGTGATTTCTTTCCTAAGACACAAGGTGTTTACAGGATCTGTGACGTTTGCTCACTTTATGTTTGGTTGCTTGAACAATCCAAGGCTTTTCTAACTCTGTGTTAAGGAGATAGTACAATTATAGCATTTTTCATATTTATATGAGTGGCACTATTGGCATGTCAAAGGAATAGTAATGTTCATCAGGGAATAGTTTAGATCCTGTCTCAAGTGGAATACTTATGTGATTTGATTTGAGGTCAATCTGTCCCCCAAATCTCTTCATCTGGTTATCCATGATGCCTGAAACCCTAAGATATCTCACATCTTTGGGTAAAATCCTAAAATGAAAATGCAATTTGGAGAAGTGGCAATGTCTACAGCAGTGATGGCGAACCTCTGACACGTGTGTCAGAGGTGACACGCGAACTCATTTTTTTGGGTTGATTTTTCTTTGTTAAATGGCATTTAAATATATAAAATAAATATCAAAAATATAAATCTTTGTTTTACTATGGCTGCAAATATCAAAAAATTTCTATATCTGACACAGCACCAGAGTTAAGTTAGGGTTTTTCAAAATGCTGACACGCCAAGCTCAAAAGGTTCACCATTACTGGTCTACACTGATTTTGCAGAATCAGATTTATAAGGCTTGACTACATGTGACTATCCTGGGAACTACATCTACATTTAACTTGATGGATCTAGCAGTGAAGCTTTGTATAGGTAAGAATGGCTATCCTCCAGTACTTGTAATATGGTATTGAGTTTATTTATTTAGTTAACCAATAATATTAATCAATTATTACTCTCTGTAAAAGTGGAAGATCTAAATACAAACACTAGAGTATATTTGTATTTTTTTTTACACTAAACATGAGCTGTTGCAACTTTCATTGATCACTTCTCTTGATCTCTAATTACTCACCAAGAGCCTTTATTTTTTAGAGTAAGAAACCTTCTGAGACATTTGCATAGAAGGTGGTGAGAGTAGCTGAGAGGCTCATGTCTTTGGGTTCCCACAGAGCTTATAGAAGAAGCAATGCAGAAAGGATGGGAATTAACCAGGAACCTAGGGACTATGTTCGGTGCTTTCTCTCATTATTATCTTTTTAAATTTTTGAATTTTTTATTATTTATTTCAGAGAGGAACGGAGAGGGAGAGAGAGATAGAAACATCAATGATGCAAGAGAATCATTGATAGGCTGCCTCCTGTACACCCCACACTGGAGATCGAGCCTGAAACCTGGGCATGTGCCCTAACCAGTAATAGAACCATGACCTCCTGGTTCATAGGTCGATGCTCAAACACTGAGCCACACCGGCTGGGCTGTTTCATTATTTTGTTAGTGGTGGACCATATGGGATATGATACATATGTTCTCTGAGGTGGTCATGTCTGAGATTATTTAGGTCCTTGGACATCTTTCTCAGGCTGAGATTCTCACATTATGACACTTTTCTTTGGGTTTCCATGAAAGCAAGGCCTGAGACAAAGACGTGGGTGCAGGCAGTTTATGGAGCAGATGAGCTCAGGACAGATGTGAAGGAGTGAGAAGAGTGAAAGACAGCATGAGGATGTAGTGTCAAGGGCATTGCTGTAGGCAACAGAGGCTTCATTCCGCTGAGACTTGATGAGACTTGCCCAGATGCTACTGAGGGTAGGAGGCTGGATGTCCATTCAGTGGCTCCTGCACCTCATTGCCTGAGGATCCTGGAGGGTGTAAGCTCTCCTGCTGTGCCTGTGCTGGGCTAAATGGGTGCCTGCAGCGTCAGAGAAGACTCTGAGCAGAAAGACATGCAGATCATGTTTGAGGTGCAATGCAATAAGAGGATTTAGTCTGAGCTTTCTCGTAGTCTACTGTAGAGGTCCTAAACCCAGAGGGCCTGTGATACCGGGTACCTAAGGAGTCTGCTATACTGGTTCACTCTGGTTCACTCATCACTCCTTTTGTCCATCTAGCCATCTGTTCATCTATCTGTTCAACCCAATGCACTTGTTTAGCACCCATCCTAACCCAGGCCATGCGCTAAGCCCCATGGACACAATGAGAAAGCAAAACACAATCCTTATCTTTAAGAAGCTTATATTTTATTGAGGAAATAATAGTTAATAAAAATTAACAAGTCAATAGAAGATTCTATAAGAACAACACACAGGGTCACTTAAATTAGTCTTGGAAGGGGTAAAGAACCTTCTTTTTTCTAGAGGAAGCAAAATTTAAGGTGATTCGAAAAGCCTGGAAGGTAGCCAATTAGACTTGACTGTGACTGGTCTTACGGTGGTCAGTGAAAGCTAGCCAAGTAGGTTGAAATTCTGACAGTTTTACCTGTTAAAATTTAGTCTTTAGTAAATTTCTACCAAATGATTCATTAAGTGCTAGAATTAGTTTTCTGCCACAGTATGAATATTTGGCAGGGAAATTATTGGTTAGGATACCATTACTATTCTAGGGCCACTTTTTCTCAATTGCCATTGTATTTTTTTGCATCTACACACATGTAGATGCTGACAAAAACAAAAATAATGTAAATAAAATCACCTGAGTTGTTGATTGTTGAACTGGTAGGCAACTTTGAAGTAAGTAAATGCCAAAGAGAAATCCTTCAAAGAGGCAGGGATTAATTAGGACCTGCAAACCGTCAGTGATTAACAGGGTGTAAAGGTTTCCTGATGTGTGAGTAAGTTTGCCAGAGTTGGGGTTTATACCAGAAACAGTTTGGGCTGCTGATGTCATGTCCCAGAATGCCCAGGTGTACCCTCCACAGCGCAGTGTCACATGGAGCCTGCTTAGCATCGCTGGCTGCTGAGAGCAGTTTAAGCTTGCTTGGGAGGTGTCACTTTCTGCCTACTGTGGGGAATTCTTCCCAAATGGTCCTTGGTTGGCATCTTGCCCAGCTAAAATCGATGTAGTATAGTCCTTTTAATCTGGGCATGGGACCAGAATAGCAGGAGTATAATTCTCATGAGGCAGAGAAAGATGGACGTGAGGGGGCTGCACAACATTATCTCTACAGTTGCTTACAAATTGTGAAATGGCAGGATCATACTAAAGAGCGAACATTAGTGCTAATGATCGTCCCTCTTGTCTTCATATGGAGAGAAGATTCCCTGATATACATGAAGAAATTAATTCATTACTTATATTACTTTAGATCATATGTTCAAAAATGCATTATGTTTCCACAAGGTGCTAAGCACTCCTGTGAGCTGGCATATGGTGGTGAACAAGAAAGACACAGAAGGTCCATGGAGATTATGTTCTCATGGGGGAAGACATGAAAGAAACTATCAAATAAATTAGCAAGAAAATGACTAGATAAGTCCTATGTAGAGAAGTCAAACAGATGTGAATGGGGAGTTCCATGTTGGATTTTCTAAAGGCTGGGAGGTGTGGACAGTTGGACCTAATTAATGGAGCTACTGAATAGTGGGAGGTGGGAGTGAGGGGAATGAATGTCTGGGTGATGATGGATGAGCTGCATTGGTGACAATGATGTGATACGATGGGAGAATCATCTGTTGGGAGAATGTGAGTAATCAGCTGACTTGACGGGGTGATCAGCAGGATACAAGAGCAAAAGGTGCTTTATGATTAGAAGCACAAGCCTCTTCAAGGCACCCAAGTCCTGTGATGCTGCCAGCAGGAAGGGCAGTCCCGCTTGCTGGTCAGAGGCCAGGGTGGAGTGTTGTGCAGTTGGGACACAAGTTGCCGCTGCTGACTCTCACTGGGGTAACTGGGTCGCAGAATTGAGAGGCTCTCTAATTTCAGGACTATGGACACCCTTCACACAGTCTGTCATCATCCTTTCCTCCAGGGGTCTATTCTCATCGCAGTTACTGCATTTATGACTTCATCCCCAAGGGAGGATTCATGAGCCAAGAGATGCATGATTTTTCCACTCTATATATACACCTGCTGTGAACTGCAGTCTGGTAAGCCAATTTTCTGTCACCTTCCATGGTAGAGCAGAAAGCAAAATGTGCATATTGTTATTTTAAAAGTATTTTATTAATATCTGAAAGTTTTTCTTTTGGCATATTTCTGTCTAAAAGGCCTGTCCATTTTTTTTTTAACCATTTTGTCTGAAATAAATAACCACTTCTACCCTACCCACTCACTCTCTTTTTCTTTATTGTTTTACTTTGACATTTTGGGAGTTTACTTTTTAAGTATTATACTGACCCTTTGATTGGATACTTGACTCATTATTTTTCATTTTTTCCATTAATACATGAATTTAAGGTTGTGAATTCCATATCACTTCAGCTGTATCCCACTAGTTCTGATTAATAATGTGTTTTAAAAATTGCTGTTCAATTCTAAATATTTTAATTTTAAAATGTCTCTTATGGTTTAATTTTTGAATCACAGATGACTTAATTATTGTGTTTTAAGATAGTCAAATGTATGGGACTTGGGGTTATTTTGTTGCTGATATCTAGTTTAATATAGCATTGTAGTCAGAGAATGAGATCTGTATTATGCCAATGCTTTGGTGTTTGTTGAGTTTTGCTCAACAAAATTTGATCAATTACTGTAAATATTCCTTGTGTAGTTAAAAAGAACATGTCTTCTTTAATAGTTTGTGCTGGATTGTATATATACTTATATATTCAAATCTATGTCCTCAATAATTTTTATTCACTTGATTTCTAAGATCCTGAGAGAAGTATATCAAATTCTTATTAGGATTGTGTAATTTTCCATTTCCCTTGGAAATTTTTTCCTCCTATTTTTATTTATGTATTTCAAACTATGTTGTGAGGTGCTTACAGGTTCAGGATTATGACATTTCTAGTAAATTTCTTTTATCATTATTAAATGTTCCTCCTTTTTCCTGTAATGCTTAAAAAAACTTTTTTTAACCTTGGTTTTCTTTACTAATATTTAAGAAAGCAGCCCTCTTTTAGGAAGTCTTTTGTTAGAACATCTTTCTACATAATTTTAGTTTCTATTGTGGGGAACCTTAAGATTAGGTGTTTCTTTTGTTATCACATATAGCTTGATTTCTAATAAACTGAATAGTTTCAGTATTTTATTGTAATTACTTTGCTTGTATTGTTCTGCCATCTTAAATTGTTCTTTTTAGTTATCTCACTTTTTTCTTACTTTGCTTTGTCTTCTTTCATACAGCTAATAGGTTTCTCCTCTGTTCTGGGTTTATAATAATGAATCTTATTTGTAATCTTTAAGAGTTTGTCCCTACATTTTAAATATGCATTCTTAACAAAATATAAATCTAATAAACTCTCTGGCAAACTCCTTGCCTTTATACAATAAAAGCATTATTAAATATACTAATATTGATTCCTTCCTCCTATATTCAATGCTAAAGTTTCTTAGTTATTTTAGTTGTGTCCTACATAATAATCCTATATAATAAAAGGGTAATATGCAAATTGACCCTAATGGCATTACAACCAGAATGACTGCTCGACCAGTCACTATGAAGCGCACTGACCACCTCTTGGTCCCTTTCCCTGGCCGGCAGGCTCCCATCGCCTGATGGTGAATGGGGAACCAAGGGTGGTGGCGGGGACATGGATGGCGCCAGGCCAAGGCCCACACCCCACTGGTCACCCGACACACAAAGGGTGTCCCGCGGTGGGGGCAGGGCCAGCAAGCAGGCGGGAACGGCTGCCCTTTTGGTTCCTCCCCCCCAGCTGGCAGCCTCTGATCACCTGATGGCAAATGGGGAACCAGAGGTGGGTGGTGGTGTGGGGAGGGGCTGGCTGTAGGCAGCTGGGGAAGATGGCCCTGATGTAGGCCAGGCCTAGGGATTGTATCCATGCAAAAATTTCATGCTTCGGGCCTCTAGTTTTTGTATAAGCTTGGGTTTTCTGAAAAGCAGAAGGCAAGGTAGGATTAGGTATGCACGAGATCTATTGTAGGAAATAAAAGACAAAGAGGGAGGGAACAGGAATAGATAGGCAGAGCCTTCAGACCCTCATGCAAGACTGACAACTGTGAAGGGTGAGAAGAAAAGAAAGATTTGATAGGAAGAAGCTTAGACTGAAGGGTCATTCTGGGAATGTTCTGATGAGGAGTTCCTGAGCAAAAGTTACCCATTAGAAGATTGTATGTTGAGTGGGAATGAGCTGACTCTAGTACCCCTGAGACTAGGTAGTCCTCAGAGTGAATGCAGTGTGAATCCAGAAGTTCAGTAGTTGGGGATATTGGTCAATTAAGCTCTCTTCAACAGAATATCTTATAGGGAGATCCACATGGCACACCTCTATGGGAATATTGGGCAAATGTTCTCAGATCCATTTTCTACATTGCTAATTCTCTCTGCAGTTCTGTTTGATTAGCTGTTTAACCTAACCATGAATGAGTTTCACAGTCAATGATTAAGATTTTTATTTTAGGGGTTATTTTAGTTTTTTTTTCAAATCTGTCAGGTTTCCCTTTTTTCAGCATCTTTTCTTGTAGCTTCTATACCTTTTAAAACTCTTGTATTAGTTTAATTATTGCTTATTTTATATTCCATCCTATCTGCCTCTCACATCCTGGATCCTTCCCTAACATGTGTCATAACTTGTGAATGCATCTTCTGCTGGTATTGTTTTTTCTGAGGGAATCAAGGGCAGACGATTTGCTGTTGCTTGATTCTCCAGAGATATTTTGGCTCATGACATACTTACTTTAATTCTCAGCCTGGAAATTCTTATATTACTAAGTATAGGAAATTCTTATAGTTCAAGTGGAACTCCAAATGCATGTTTGTGGCAATTTTGGGGATATTTCTTTTTCTTACTCATAAAACAAGCTTCTCTATAATTTTATTGGAAGATGAATTGAGTTTTTCTTCTACTGAGGATGTAGATCTTTTAGGGTGCCAGGTTTATGAGTGTTCTTAGCCTCAATTTCTGCTTCAAAATAAGCCTAAGTTCTTTTCTTCTGCCCCTGTGTGTGAATAACAATCAAGTCTCCTAGCCATCAAGTCCTATTTCCAGGTCCAGCTATTTCTGTACTCATACCATGTCAGCTTGCACTCTTACTATTTTGATTTTTAGTTTCATCTTTGTTTCTTGCATTTTGGGATATCTCTTACTTTCATATGACCTTAGCCATAATTTTAAAAATGTTTTCGTTTGACTTTTCTGAGTCTTCGTAGCATGACAATTTTTACAAGCTATTCATTCCTCTGTGTTGCTATCGCAGACAGTATCTCTTTAACCTGCCTTATTTTTTTTTTTTTATTAGTCACAGGGTGAATTCAACAGAAGCAGATACCGAGGTAGATTTGGGGTTCCAAGTTGTTTATCAGCAATTAATCTGTGAAAGAAAGCAGGGAGCAGGATTGGGCACAGGAGGAAGTAAAACTGCGATGTGGGCCTGATAAAGCCTCCGCCAGCCTTGTGGGAAGCTCTGGGGTAAAGTCTGCCTGTCAGAGTGGCCTGTGTTGAGCCAACATGGCTGGGCCTCTCTATCCCTGCTCCCTTGCTCAACCATCAGATGCAAACATCCTTGGAAAGCGTATGGCCATATGAAGGGTGCCTCTCTGTCCCCCAAGTGGGTCCTGAAAGTGCTGACAGCTGGAGCTGCTTGCTGACCACACTTCCCCACAGCTGGACAGCGCCTTCTTTCTTGAAGGGGTTCTAGAGAGCATAGCTTTCCATCTGCCACAAACTCCCTGAATTTCTAATGTTTAGCTATGTCTCACTGTTTTCTTTTTCCTTTTGCAAAGAATGTAAGCTCTGTGCCAAAGCTGAGCCTGGGCTGGCAGAAACCAAGAGCTGGTGTGTGTGAGCAGAGGGAAATTAATTAAGATTGGTTGAGCAGGCCTAGACTGGGATGTGTCTTGAAAAGTACAGGGAGAGTTTGGATTGATTGTCTACTGCTGTCATAACACATGACCACACACTCAGTGGCTTACAGTAGCACAAAGGTGTTATCTCATGGTCCTGTAGGTCAGAAGTCTGGTTTCTTTGCTCTGAAATCAAGGCTGAGATCAAGCGATTGGCTGGTCTGAGCTCTTAGCTGGAGGCCTCGGGGGAGAATCTGTTCCCTAGCTCCTTCAGGTTGTTAGCAGAATTCAGTGTCTTGTGGCCATAGGGCTGAAGCCTGTTTTCTTGCTGAGTGTCAGCTGATACCATCTCTTAGTTCCGTCAGGCCACCGCATTCCTTGTCATTTTGACCTTCATCTTTGAGCCAGTAACAGTACTAGTAGCTAGAGTCTTTCTTCTCTGTTTTCAAGAGCTCATGTGATTAGACTGGGCCTACTTGGGTAACCCAGGATAATCTCCCTATTCTAACATCTGTAGCCTTGATTATATATGCCAAGTCTCTTATGTCATACTAGAGGCCCGGTGCATGAAATTTGTGCAAGAGTAGGCCTTCCTTCCCCTGGCCGCCGGCACTGGCTTCATAGCCCTGGCTTTGTCCAGAAGGTCGTCTGGAAAGATGTCTGGTCTAATGAGCATATTATGCTTTTGTTATTATAGGTAACATGACATGTCACAGATATCTGACGTGGACAACTTTGGGAAACATTATGCTGCCTGTCACTCCTGGGAAACAGGATGCAAGTGGCATTTTAGGAAGATTTTTCAGCAGTCAGGTAGAGAGTGAGTAAGTCTAGGGAGATAGTGAGAAAGGTTGATGTTCTAATAGAACAGGAAACCGTGAGGGCAATGACAGTAAGAATCAGGAAGATGGAGACTTCAATTAAGGTATTTAGGGATATCTGACCAGATTTGTTGACAGATGTATGGTGGGTTACATGAGATGCTGTGTTTGAAAGGTGGCGAGTTTGGTGTTGAGCAGTTGGACTCAGTATTCTCACCCTAGCGTGAGGCTGCATAATCCAGACCATCAAAGATTTACCACAATTTCTCTGACACAGAGACAGGATTACGTGGGCTAGGACACTACGGACATATATTGGTTTTCATTTTTTATACTAAAAACAGTCATTCTAGAAGCTCTGAGCGGTGAACAATAAGATACCAATTACCCACTTATCAGATACTATATCTACTTACAAAATAATTATCTAACTATTAGATAGAGAGTAGTATAAGTACAGAATATCCAAAATGAATTTCTAAATCCTAAATTATCTACCTTTGACTCAAGAATATAGTTTATAATTCTGGGCAACATAAACATCTCCCACAGTGGGTTTCACTGAGGTTGATATAAGTTTGTATTCTCTCAGTATGAGCCAGTTGGTGACTGGGGAATTTCCTTCTGAAGTATGTTGAAGGGAAATCACCTTAAATATCAAATTTTCAGGAGAATAGCATACATAGAGGTAATTAAGAAATGCCATATTTTTTCTCTTAATGTACAGATGGTAGAATCAAAGATGAGTCATTGAAGGGCTTACGATGAGTCTGTCTAGGTATTACCTCAGTTGTCACTTGCCTTCACCAAAAATTCCTGGCAGGCCTGGAAAAAAATACATAGAGCAAGTGATATTCCCAAACAGAAAGGTCATGTTTCTTTGTTTTCAGTACTGAATGCCCCCGAGTATCTGGAGTAAGCTGGTTCTTGGCAGCTTGCATGACCAGCAATTCTTCTTTTAACACCTGCAGACCTTAACCTTCAGGACACTCAAGTTCTTCTTGTAGAAGGGATAGAGAGCAGCAATGTGATGTAGAGAATGGATAGAAAAGGGCCAGGAAACATTTGGGGGGAAATGGATCAACCAGAGTGTCTAACTGTACAGATATGGTGTACCATTCAATATGTAGTAGTTTTGTTCTCTTTTCATTCACTGTGCTTCTTTTTATCATCTGAAAACACCAATTTTTACCTCACCAATAGCTGAAAGCAGCATTACTTTTCAGGAGGGTGTAGGGGGTAGGTTTTATGGTTCCTGAAATGAGACCACCAAGCAACCTTGCCTGCATCTTTGGTTAGAAATACCTTCTTTTGTGACTGAGACTGCAAGAGTTTGGGAAAGTGGGAGGAAAGAGAGCAGGGGCATAGCTGTTTCTGCCAGGGTGAGAGGTTCCAGAAAGAGCATGGGGGCGAAGGGGGGGACGATGTATGGCTTGATAAAGGCTGGGTGAATTCAGGGACACCACCCTCCTGGTACACGTATGCACAATGCCGGAGTCCCTGTGCAGATGTATGCTTTCCTGGGAGCTTTTTTCAAAATTCTAAAGGTGAAGGAACAACGGAGTCCAGATGGAGAGCTTAAAAATGCAAAGTAAGCCGAAACCGGTTTGGCTCAGTGGATAGAGCGTCAGCCTGCGGACTGAAAGGTCCCAGGGTCGATTCCGGTCAAGGGCATGTACCTGCGTTTCGGGCACATCCCCAGTAGGAGATGTGCAGGAGGCAGCTGATCGATGTTTCTAACTCTCTATCTCTCTCCATTCCTCTCTGTAAAAAATCAATAAAATATATTTTTTAAAAAAATGCAAAGTAAGTGGAAAGCACGCTAGATCCTATCTGAAAACAGTTCCTAAAACATTCCCTAGTAGGACAGGGTAAGGGATGAAAGAGAAGAACGTCTTAAAAACATTTTCCTTTTTCTGAGGGCATCAAAATAAAGAGATAGTGAGGCTTCAGCCAGTGGGGAGAAGGAATATTACATATTGAACATTAGTGGCTCGAAAGACTTTAGAAGAATATGAGCCTTATTTGCATATTTTCTGGAAATGTGTCAAAGAGACTGAATGCATCTCTCTATGCAAAACTTCAACCAAAATAGGTTACCGAATGAAGGAAATATTAAGGGAGCCGGCTTGCCTGTTGACATTTATTTAACTCTTTTAGAAGAAAGTGCACATTGGCAAGAACGTCTGGGGAGGAAGTGTATCTGATTTCCAACCACAAGTAAAGGCAACAGATTCAAGCCGAGGAGTATTCTTGGATTGAACTTTTGTAGTGCCTGAATTTAGCCAGCTGGAGAAATGCTTTTTTCAAGTGTAAAATTATTTAAGCTTTCCAAAGAAAAGCTTTTCATTTTGGTTTTAAATCAGAACTTTACTGTAAAGTCCTTCTATGAATTTGCCAAAGTAACTTCCATTTTTCAGCACTTCATGTGGGTGGAAGGGGTGAGCTTATCCCTGGTACTTAGCAAATGGTGCTACTTTCTTAGCAAGTAGTAAGGGAACTTTTGACAAAGATGTGAATGACAGTGCCCTAGATCTATATAAATCATCAGGACTAGAGCTCAAAAACTTAATGCTGAATAAAAAAGCAAGTGGCAGAAGGATATGTACAGTATGTTATTTCTGGATACATATATAAGTATGAAAATTTGAAAAAATTATGTATATTGTGCTATGGGTTGCCTGGTGTGGGGGAGTTGCCTGTGGGGCAGAGAATAAAGAGGGGAGATGAGAAATGAGGTTGGTGGTTGTCAAGGAGAACTTTATTCCTTCCCTTCCTCTCCCTTCTGCCTCCCTTCTTTTCTTAAGATAATACAAGCATAAGTTGCTTGTGTAGTTTTATTTAATATTATCCATACAGAAAAGAGTATTAGAGCAATTAATTCAATGTTAGAAGTTATTAATTCTGAGGATGGATTGTAGGAATGCAGGCGATGTTTTTTTTCTATATTTCAGGGGAAAAGATTATTTACTGAACATTAAGATATATATATTTAGTGAGCCTTATTTGCATATTTGTTTCACAAAGCAAGTCAATTATGTGAAAAGTCAGTCAGGCCAGTTGGTTAATATTTTTAAAACAAAAAAAAATGTGAAACTTGTGAATTTAAAACAAATTAATTTGTGTCAAATAAATCTTATAAAAATACTTTGGGCCAAAGTGTGGAGAAAACAAGTCTGTAACATCGGGTCAGCCTGAAGCATGTGTGTCATAAACCTGATGAACACACTCCTCTGTGGGTCTGTGTTTTCTGTTAAATGAGGGGCTCGAGAAGAGAGTGTGGGAGCATGACCCACCCACTGAGGCTTTGATCTGTGAACATCCACGTCAGCATTACAGGAACAGATACTTCTTTCTGGTTAAAAGGCAGCTTTTGTCTGCAAAGTTTCCCTCTAGCAACATATAGACCAAAGCAAAACAAGTAATAGGACGTAAAGACATGGTGTCGGTAGCTGGTTGTTGGTCTAACTGTCCTAGGTCTTATAAGTGTGCATAAGTGAAGCCACATCAGGGGAAAGGCAGGGTGCAGGCAAGACATACACGTTGGATCACTTTTTCTTTTTTGGACTTGCATCTGCACACTCTTCTCTCTGCCAGGACTGCTCCCACGGAATCTCAATGCTTCAAATGAAAATAGGCTCACGTTTGTAAATGATCTTGGAGGCCTCTCCTAGTCTACCTTCCTCTTCCCTTAACTGGCCATTTACTTTCAGTAATTTACATTGGCTAGAGAAATGGCGAGTTGGGGATGAGAAAAGACATATTCCAGAGAAGGGGGAGGAACTAACAGGTTCTGGTGAGCAAATCCTCTCCTGTGCTTCAGTGTTTGCTGCTGGCTACGTTAGCCTCAAGTGGGGTTTGCACTGGTGATCTTGAGTCCCTCCTTTCCTGTAAAAGTCCAGCCGATATTCTGCTGAACGGAGCAGAACTAGAGCTCCTCGTGGCGAGTGGTAACCAAGCTGAATAAATCATGCCTTCAGAGCCTGACCTGATTTTTTTTCCAGTAGAATTTTGTGACATCCACCCACCCTCACCCCCGCCCCCAATGGAAAGTCCCTGAACACAATTAGAGGCTCTGTAATGCAGGCACATCTTATACAAAATATGACTTCTTTGGCAAAAATAAATATGAGCTTTTATTGATAAGCTGATGGTTTCACAGGAACACTAGACCATATTGACTTTAATAAAACATTAAGTGGTTTAATTAAATCATTAATTCCACCCTCAGTTCCATTTTTCAAAAGACAGTCAATGTAAAAATAAAATGGTTTCTTTTTTTAGCTGCTGCTCTTTCCTCTATAATTCATTAAGATGAGTCTATAGATTGACTTATTGCTGTTCTGCCATAAAGCACTTGCTGCCATTTCAAGAACATAGCACTTTAAGCAGGATACAAGGAGGTATTGATCTTATGATGACATCTTCCTTCATTTTTTATGAAAGGGTTGTTTGTTTTTGTTTTTTTACAAAAATCTATAAAATGTGTGTAAATGCAGAGATTTAAGTCAACATTATTAGAATACTACTAAAATAATTTTTACCTTGTTCCTCCGAACTATGGGGAAAACTTATGAAAGGTATGTGAGCAATTTTAACTGCATATAATGGTAGTCATCATATAATTTAAAATTATTTTTTATTTTATGAAAGTAATATACAGTGTTAATTTTTAAAATCAGTAGTATCAGAAGACTTATAAAGGAAATTAATAATCTTCTGTCTCAACAGAGGTGTCCCCAAAAATGTATACACACTTTAACAGCTGATAGCTCAATTTTGAAAATGAAATATATTTTAATACAGTTCTAAAAACAGATTAACTCAGGGATTCCTGTTTTGACACTTTGTTTGGGCAGTATAAGCCCAGGCAGGGGAAGGGAAAAAAAAAAAAAAAGGGAAGTGAGGCAAAGAAAGCTACGAAGCGGTGCTGTGTAATGCATCACTTATGCACAGAAAGGCAGCCTGGTGTGGGGCATGGGAAGCTGGAACCTCCGTGGGGTGAGGAGAGCATCTGTACAGAGTGTGGCCTGGCATACGGTCTCTGAATCTGAGCAGGAGGAGGTGGTCATCCTCCAGGGGATGTCACTACAGGATGCTGGAGCCCGCAGGGTGCAGGGGGTGGTGACCTGATATGGGCATCAGAGTCTGAGCTGGGTAAGGAAGGCTTCTATGTAGTGATAGATGTTGAATTAGTTCCCTAGGGCTGCTAAAAAATGACCAAAAACTTGGTGGCTTACAACAGAAATGAATTTTCTCTCAGTTCTGGAGGCCAGAAGTCTAAGTCAGTTTCACTGGGCTGCAATCAAGATGTTGCAGGGCTACGTTCCTTCTGCAGGCTACAGAGGAGAATCTATTTTCTCGTCTTTGCAGCTTCTAGAAGCTGCCGGGATTCCTTGTCTTGTGGTCCTGTGTCACTCTGGCCTCTGTTTCCATTGTCATATCTCATGCTCTGATTCTGCCCTCCTGCCTTTCTCTTATAAGGACCTTTGGGATTACACTGCCCCACCTGGAGAATCCATGCTAACTCCCCCACCTCAAGATGGTTTAAACTTAATTATATCTACAATGGCTCCCTCCTTTACAAACAACAACTTTATAAGGTAGCATTTACAGGTTCCAGAGTTCATTTGTGGATATATTTAAACCTACCATAGCTATACAGGGTAGGGCAAATGTAGGTTTACAGTTGTTTGTATGAAAAATAATACAATAATTCATAAAAACAGTATAAAAATAAACTCTGTGTTTCATGCACCCACAACTGTAAAACTGCTTTTGCCCCACCTTGTATAAATATACATGTGTTTACGTGTATACACACACACATACACACATGCACACACAAAAAATCTCTCTCTGCTCACTGAGAGGGCTTAGGAGTAGCAACACCCCAATATCAAAGAAAACAACTAGTAACTAGATCTGGGCGTTGGTTTTAGTTTTAGTTTTCCAGGAGGCATACACTGAGACAGACTTTCACACCTGCCTCAACTGGGCTGCTCAGTATAGGGTGTGACCTTGGGCAAGGTCGCTATGTGTAGCTAAGGCACTCCCTGAAGTGGCTGACAGCTGGCAATACTATTACCTTCAACCAAAAGGAATCCAAAGCTTCTTAGGGAAATGGCTGATTCCAGGATGGGACAGGGAAAGTACAATATGAATCTGGAACATCTTGTTACACCAGAAAGTTAAAAAGTGCCCAAAGAATGATGTGGGCAACATTAACTGGACACAGAGTCAGTCTGAAGGAACTTCCACTGACCAAATCTGAGGCAATCTGAACATCAAGCTAAGTCATGAGAATATGGGTTATAACTCACTGATTAAAATCAGAAACCATGAGTGCATACTGATATACTAGTAAATAAATAAGTGAATAAATAAAAATAATCGGTGAGGGATGGGTTATTTATGTAGTTTAAAAGTGTCTCTCCACAAACTACTTTTTAATTATTGGAGATAAAGAATAAGGTTGCAATGGAGAAATTTGGCAGATTACCACCTTGCTCAAAGTGAATGTTAGTCATAATGGTGCCAACAGAGATTGTTTGCCATTTGATAATCATAAGAAAATATCAGAATAACCAAAATTGAGGGTAATACTACAAAATAACTGACCTATAATCTTCAAAGTGCCTAGTTCACAAGTCAGGAACTGTTGCAGATGGAAGGAGACTAAAGAGATGTGGCAACTAAATGCAACCCAGGATTCTGAAGTGGATCCTATTAAAGGGCATTATTGGAACAACTGTTGCAACTCAGACGGGGTCTGAGGAGGAGCTGGTGGCAATGTATCAGTGTTAACTTCCCGATTTTGGTTCGCTGTGTACCGAATGTCCCTGCTTGTAGGAAAATCACATGAATGTATTTGAGTATGATGTCGCATCATGGCAGTGACTTATCCTCAAGAGATTCAGGAATAAGTTTCTTTCACAATACTTGTAAAGTTTTTGTAAAGTTTAGTTTGTTTTAAAAAGTTAACATTGCTCCCCTGACTTTTGCAAGCAGCTCATAGCATCGCTTCTAGATTGGTTGTTAGTCCTCTGGGCAAGGGAATGTGGAAGAAGGTTAATGTAAAGTGTAAGTAAAGAGATAAAAACTTTTGGGGGACATTATGCTGCTGAATCCTACTCATCCCAAGAACTGTCTCCAAGATTTATGCTTTTCCAGTCAAACTCCATTCCTATGTCATTTCAGCTCCTATCTCCCCTCGCCATGGCAACTACAGGCCACTGATTTGCTTTCTGACATTTTAATCCCCAGTGCCTGGCACATGGAGGCTTAATAGCCATTTAAAGAATTAATTAACGGTGCCCTCTGGAAACGAAGTCAGCAATGTAGTCTTGGAAAATAAATTAGTTCAACCTTCATGTAACATTCTCCATTAGTATGAGAACTAAGCGGCAAAGAATTTTTGTTTATTTTGCTTTCTGTGTTGTTACTTCGGAATGGCTGTTTCTATTTATGGCCCCTCCGGCCGCACACGTTTTCATGAACAGCCCCAGGTAATTAGCTTCCTGAAGCATTGCTACATGGCAGATGCCTGTGGTCTCTTACTCTTACCTGCTTGAGAGCGTTATTATCCTCTCCCAGGAATTTATGGAAGGAGGTGCTTCTCCAACTTCTATTCAATGTGTGACTAGATTAAGGACTTTTCCTCTCGATTCTTTGTGGGAGGAAAACGTAATCAGTTTTACCTCTGATCAGAATCTCACTTTTGATGCAAGCCTCCTTCACGATAAACCCTGAATTCAAACCCTCATAACGAACATTAACATTCTAATAAAAGCGAACAGGTGCTGATCACTATGCCAGCCCTACACAGTAATTTATTTGTGCAGTAGTTTATTACTACCCGAAATGGCCTATAAGATACGGACCATTTTTTGTGTACATTCTATAGTTGAAGAGACATACGTATATTAGACTGAGATTCTTGGAATGGCTCCCAAATCTTCATACAAAACTAAGCTGCCAAGGAGCGGCTGCCCTCGCCACCAGTGGAGTCACCTGTCCAGCTGATGCTCTTGCCCTCCCATCTATCAGCCTGGGAAGTAAGATTGCAACATAAATGCTACTGCTCTGCTCTTACCCCGTGTACACAGTTCCAAACTCAGGTCTCCTATTTGTGCTTCTGACTGACAGAACCAAAAAAATATCATCTGAAACCGAAACCATTTTCTTCAGTTTTCTAGCTCTATCCATAGGAGGAAATTCAGAAAGGGCGTTGGAATAGAGGTAGAGAAGCTAATCCTCACCATGTCACAGCAGGAGGCACTGTGTCTGGGGTTGGGTTTATGTGGATGTGTGCTGACAGCAAATTACAAATGCATCCTGGAGTATGCCTCACTTCAGTTTCTACCTCTGAACTTGCACAATCCTCACACTGATTATCTTAGTGCATCTGCCTGAATGAGGTCTATTCCCATGATTCTTTGAGCACCTTTTCTCTTGTTCTTTTAAAAGTTGTACTCATTCCAGCATGGACAGTTTCTTTTATAGCTCTTGCTTAATTTTTGTAGGATCACAGACTTCCCAGTTTCTTAGTCAGCTGGAAAAGTGGAGCCTTCCGTATTTCAGCTTCTTAGTGATACTGTGTCAGAGCTCATCTCCAGCCTAGACTTCTGGAAGAGGAGACTCGTATCTCTACTGCTGTTTGTTTGTTTTTTAAAAAATATATATTTTTTTATTGATTTTAGAGAGGAATGGAGAGGGAGAGAGAGATAGAAAAATCAATGATGGGAGAGAATCATTGATTGGCTGCCTCCTGCACACCCCACATGGGGGATCGAGCCTGCAACCCCGGTATGTGCCCTTGACAGGAATTGAACCTGGGACCCTTCAGTCTGCAGGCCAACGCTCTATTTACCAAGCCAAACCATCTAGGGCAAGTTTGGTGTTTTTTGTTTGTTTGTTTTATCAGTATAATGTGGAAGCTATAGCTCTGCACTGTTCAATAGAAATATATTGTGAGCTACATATGTAATTAAAATTTTTCTGGTAACTACATTAGAAAACTAAAAAAAAAAGTGGTAAAATTATTTAAGTGCTGGAGAGGATGCGGAGAAAAAGGAACCCTCGTGCACTGCTGGTGGGAATGCAGACTGGTGTAGCCACTGTGGAGAACAGTATGGAGTTTCCTCAAAAAATTAAAAATGGAACTTCCATTTGACCCAGTGATCCCACTTCTAGGAATATATCCCAAGAAATTAGAAACACCAATCAGAAAGGATATATGCACCCCTATGTTCATTGCAGCACAATTTACCATAGCTAAGATTTAAAAATTATTTTAATTAGACCAATAACTTCAATAGATTATTGTTTGAACATGTAACAAATATAAGGAATCATTAGTGAAATTGTTTACATTTTTTGGTACTAAATCTAGTTGTTATTTTACACTAACAACACACCACTAGTCACATTTCAAGTGTTCAATAGCCACATGTGGCTAGAGGCTGCCTATTGGACAGTGCTGCTCTAACTAGAGAGAGAACAACTTACTTTGGTTCAGAATGTGATGGTCTTGTGTCTTTAGGTACTAATTGCTTTCTCTCACTGTAACTCAAAGGTCCATGGAAGGGGAATTCATGTGTCAACATCACTTCTTTCAGTGACGTGACACGTAGCAGGAAGCTGGCTGGCACCACCCTGGCCCTTTCA